>NC_142476.1:73107258-73374758 GCF_049115385.1 Moschus berezovskii
TGATTGGAATAAAGTAAAAGAGTATCAAATGTCAAACAAATGGGACCTTGAGAATGAAGCTGATTTTAAATGTTTGTTTTCTACAACTGACTATGTAAATAATTTCATTTGTAACATAATTTTTGGATTCCACATATAGGTGCTATCCTATGATATTTGTCTTTCTCTGACTTCCTTCAATCAGTGTGACAATCCTCTAGGTGCATTCACATTGCTGCAAATGGCCTTGTTTCATTCTTTTGTATGGCTGAGTAATATTCTATTGCATATATGTACTGCGTCTTCTTTTTTCATTTCTCTTTTGTTGATGTTTAGATGGCTTCCATGTCCTGGCTATTGTAAATGGTACTGCAATGAGTCGTGGGGAGGGATGACTGGGGTATTGGGGTTATATATACCCCCTACTATACATAAAACAGATCACTAACAAGGACCTACTATATAGCATGGGGAACTCCTCTCAATACAATGTAATGACCTGTATGGGAAAGTAAAAGTGATAGTGTTAGTCACTCAGTCGTATCCAACTCTTTGCTACCCAATGGACTGTAGCCCGCCAGACTCTTCTGTCCATGGAAATCTCCAGGCAAGAATACTGGAGTAGGTTGTCATTCCCTTCTCCAGAGGATCTTCCTGATGCAGGGATCAAACCCAGATCTCCTGCATTGCAGGCAAATTCTTTACTATCTGAGCCACTATATGGGAAAAGAATGTTAAAAAAAGAGTAAACGTATGTTCATGTGTAACTGATTCATTTTACTGTACAGCAAAAACTAACACAACATTGTAAATCAACTATACTCCAATAAATTTTTTTTTTAATTTTAAAATAAAAAGAAGTAATAAAATTCTTCTGCTATTAAGAAGTACAGGAGGTTTATTCATAATTTCACTAAATAGTTAAAATGGAATTTCTATTTTCAACACATCAAATATATATAATTTGTGATTCGCTAAGTCTTTGCTGTCCAACATGGTAGCTATATATAGCAAAGGTCTGTCTAGTCAAGGCTATGGTTTTTCCCGTGGTCATGTATGGATGTGAGAGTTGGATGGTGAAGAAATCTGATCGCTGAAGAATTGATGCTTTTAAAATGTGGTGTTGGAGAAGACTCTTGAGAGTCCCTTGGACTGCAAGGAGATCCAACCAGTCCATTCTAAAGGAGATCAATCCTGGGTGTTCATTGGAAGGACTGATGCTAAAGCTGAAACTGCAATACTTTGGCCACCTCATGCGAAGAGTTGACTCACTGGAAAAGACTCTGATGCTGGGAGGGATTGGGGGCAGGAGGAGAAGGGGACAACAGAGAATGAGATGGCTGGATGGCATCACCGACTCGATGGACATGAGTTTGAGTGAACTCTGGGAGTTGGTGATGGACAGGGAGGCCTGGCGTGCTGTGATTCATGGGGTCACAAAGAGTCGGACACGACTGAGCAATTGAACTGAACTGAACTGAAAAAGATGGAATTGGTCCTTCATTGCTTCCCTGAGCCCAAAACTCAGAAATCTTTGACCATCCTTCCTCCCAATTAAGCTTATAGCCAATGATGGCTTGCTGAAGATTTAACTCCAAACTCTGAAGATGAGCTTAGTGAGAGAAGAAATTTCTGCTTGGCTTAGCTTTTTGTTTTGTTTTGGATTATTCTGAAGAGAAATCATAGCATATAGAATGAAATCTCTGAGAGCCCACCATTTAGCTCATTTTTGGCAAAGAATAGTAAAGAAAATCATGCATAAATTTATATAAGAATAAAAATATCACATAGTTCACAGTGGCAGAAGATGAACAAAATTATTTAAGTTGTTAAACTTTTTGCTCAGCGCACTTTCTTCTTTACTAAAAGTGAAAATAGAATCACAATTGTTTCTCTTTAGAAAGCTGGCCAAGTTTTAATTTAAATTTATTAAAACAGACAAAGACTTTGTGCCTATACAAGGCTGTGTTAATACAAGTGTAAATTAAAGTCCACAGCTTTAGTTTGGGTCCATAGTAAATAAGCTCGATGATTATGACACGTGATTTTTTTTTCTACACTTTCACCGCTCAAATCCAGCTGACACACTTACAGTGGATATGAGTCTCATCGTACAGACTCTTTAAGAAAATAAAATGGGGCTTCATTTTCAATAACTCAGTTGTTAATCTAATCCATTTCCAGTAGGTTTTAGGGGAGGTCTTAAATCTATGCCTCTGAAGATTTGCCAGAAGGCTCCACAGAATTTCCAGTGTCTCTGAACCTCAGATCATGCCGTGGCCCCAGCATGCGTGTGAGCATGGGGTACTGACTGCCCAAGGCTCAGGCTCCTGCTAGTGGTCATGTGGTCTCTTCAGGACCCTTGAGGCTGCCTGAAGTCTGTGGTGCCCAGAGAAGAGTTTGCCATCCCCTGAGCTCTCAGACTCATATCTTCCACGTGGATGCTTTGTCTGGTTTTCAGAGCAGCTTTTGCTGATTTGTTTGTTTTAATTTAGACCAGTTTCTAAGCTTTAAAAAATCAGAAAATTACACAAAAAAACTTTTTAAAAAGCAAACTAAAAGATTTGGTGACATTGGGTCATCATTCTCGAGTCATCCATTGGCTGGCATGAATTGGTGACCATTCGCCCCTACCTGGTTTTTCTCAGTCCCCATACTTTCTCTTGTATCCCTGACTAGCTCTTTTCAAACATTTCCTTTGCCTGTTTGGCTTCTGTGGATTGCAGCCTTGACTTGATACCACATTAAGACAAGGGATTCTGCCCTTTGTGATCAGTAGCCATTGGTTGGTAAGTCACTGGCTGCAGGATTCACAAGGGATCCTGTAGCTTCCACTCAGGCAGGGTAATTCTCTAGAAAATGGAGCAGCCATGAGCCACTAAAGACCAAGCACAGAAGATGGAGCACTGAAGCACCTGCTTGGGAAATGGAATCTGGGTGGGGCAGCAATAGACTATATACTGTCTGTTCAGTTCAGTCGCTCAGTCGTGTCCGACTCTTTGTGACCCCATGAATCACAACATTCCAGGCCTCCCTGTCCATCACCAACTCCGTGACATTGTACAGGAGACACGGACCAAGACTATCCCCATGGAAAAGAAATGCAAAAAAGCAAAATGGCTGTCTGAGGAGGCCTTACAAATAGCTGTGAAAAGAAGAGAAGCAAAAAGCAAAGGAGAAAAGGAAAGATATAAGCATCTGAATGCAGAGTTCCAAAGACTAGCAAGGAGAGATAAGAAAGCCTTCCTCAGTGATCAATAGAGCAAGAAAGAATAAATACAAGAAAAAACTTTAATAAAACTTTGTTTAATATTTATTAGTCATTTAAGTTTTCTTTAGTTGCCTTTAATACAAATTGTATCTTGTGTTTTCAGTTCCTAGAAGCATAGAAATCCTTGAGACCATACTTGATTTGGAGTATGCTGTACACAGGTGCCTGTGAACATATATGTACATATCGGTGTCTATAGATGGAAGCCAAGTTCTTGAAAGTAACAAGGGTTTTCTAATTTTTAGCACCAGCCCAACTGAGGCCGCCTCTGGTTGAAGGAATCAACAGCACAACCATGTATCTTAGGTGGCTGGCACCTGAAGAGCAGAATGGACCTTCTCCTGTGTATCAGCTGGAGAGGAGAGAGCCATCTCTACCGGCTCCAATGGCCATGGTGATGAAAGGGACTCGCTTCACAGGACATGGATATTATAAGTTCCCCAGCTCTACTCACCCAGTCAATACAGACTTCACGGGTAAGTGTGCTTGATGTCACTTTCCTTATGAGGCACTTAAGCCCCGAAGTGTTTTCTCTTATTAGCTTTTACTATGCCTGTTTATAGAGATGCTAATGTAGTCTTTTTATACTTTAGCTTGATCGTGTGGACATACTGTATTCTGGAGGGGGCAGGGAAAGAGTGGTAAGAGGAGGAAAGAAAAGAAAGAAAATGATGTGGGAAGGCAGCCTTATTGGATCAGAGTATGTGCTGGACATGATTCTTGGATGCTGTTTACCAGAATGTGTTCCTCAGGGTGTTCACTTCCTTTGTGGAAAAGAGTTCTGTGGCAAATGATTTGGAGAAATGCACCATGCTATTGGAGATGCTTAGTAAACATTGAGTTATTACAGTCTCTGAAAAGAAGTGTAAGAAATCTATTTAACTAACTCTTCCTAGTACTTATTTGATGTAACTGTTCTTTTAAAAAATGTAACAGCAGTTCATACCCTATGTTCTATTGAGAGCATTATCGGAAAAAGTAATTTCAGGGAAAGCCTACATTTTGTGGGTCAGAAGTAGAGTAAGGCAAGTGAGGCACAATATTTAAGGCACCAAAAACTCAGTTGTCCATGTAAATAACATTTTAATACAATATTTTTAAAATAAAAATCAGTGCAAAAATCCCCAGTAAAATATAAACATTTTCTTGTTTTTTTCTACTTTCTTTTGTCAATCAATTTTTATTCTAGTAGAGTTACTTTACAATGATTTGTTAGTTTCTGCTGTACAGCAAAGTGAATCAGCTATACGTGTACATATATCCCCTCTTTTTTGGACTGCCATACAATTTAGGTCACTACAGACAACTGAGTAAAGTTCCCTGAGCTATGCAGTAGGTTCTCATTAGTTATCCATTTTATACATAGTATCATAGTATATATATATGTCAGTCCCAATCTCCCAAGATCCAACACTCACTGTGTGGGCTAACTTCGTGCGTCTCTCTCAGTTCCTGATTTTACAGGTATTATCGTCTGGAAGCCTTTTGCTCTATGAATTATAGTTTTTAGAAGCACTATTTGACTGTAGGTATAGAAAGTGGTAGCTATTCATAATACATAGTTTACCATTATTTAAAGAATTTACAAAGTGTATAATACATATGATTCTATAAACTCAGAATGATATTAATTTAACTCCTGAGAACCTAATTTTGGAGCAATAGCTAGACTTTCAAATATTGTGTATGTTGAGGACAATGAAATGGAACTTGAGCCCTGAAGTTCAAGGTTGTGTATCATTTCATTTTTACTTAAAGTAGTAAATAGTTTGCTTTTACGTGAGGCTGACTGCTGATGTGTGTTTGCAATGAATCATGATTATGCTCTAGCTGTGATATATTAAGATTAATATATTAAGAGTGACCACTGGCTAGTACATCCAGCTCCTCCCTGAGTATTAGAAATTCAATCACCGAGCTCCCTTACAACATTCAACCTCTGCTTACTATTCATAAAAGTCAGAGAAAGGAATGAAAAGAAAACATAGTTATCTAGAAAAGAACCTGTGGGTAGAAAGTAAAAGACTTTCTCTCGGATGGAGTTGGAACTGCCTTCCTGGTCCGGCCTTTGGCTTGTGGTGTGTTTCTTCGAGGAATCAGCCTTCTTGCCATTCATCTGGGTAGCGCTGCGGCAGACATGTCAGCTTGGATTTGCTAGCTAGCCAGCAGACAGATTTTCGATGGGATCACCTACTGCTGTTGCTGTGAAAGACAGAGTGGCCCATCCACCGTTAATAAATTTAGTCGTCTGCACTGCCTCCCTTGCCGGCCTTAGACTCTGAGGTGCACGGGCTGGGGCAGATGCAGCGTCTGGGAAGTTTTCCAAATTCCTCTTTAAAAAAGTTAGGCCATAAACACGGGCCTCATGAAGCAGGATCCTTCTGTCTGTAACAAAGCCTCCAGCTGCACAGAAAATATGTTTGGAGTCCACATCATCTGAAGGACAAGGCAGGGAGATCACAATTTTGGCTTGAACGACTCCCGGGAGCTTTGGTGATTCCTGGAGAGTAAGTAGTTCTCCTGCATTTAGGCACGTTTTGGGGCCTCTCTTGCTCCTTTGTATGAGCTGTGTGGCTTGCTTTGAAGGCTGTCTTAACTTTGAAAGTAACCAGGTCTCCATCAAGTTATTAATTGGTTTGACCCTTTGGCTTACCTGGCAGGTTTGGTTGGATACTTTTATTGAGTTGGTTCATGGTTTAACTAAATTTACCCAATCAGTGAGCCAAGATAAGTTTACAAAAGTAACTTAATGGCTTTCTTTAATTTGTATCTTCTTATGTAGAAAGGTAAGTGTATAGTTAGCATTGCATATTTATTTTCCTTGTAGATTCTGTCATTCATTCCCTCTACAACCGCAGAAGATATGTTCCCCTTCCTGGATTATGAGGAAATGAGGCTCCAGTAACTGGGTCCCCCAAATTACCACAGCTGCTGAATTGAAATGTGAATTTGGAGTCTTCTGGTTCAAAAGCTGGTATTTTGCCAGAGGGGGAGTGAGCAACTGTGGACAGTTCTTTAGAAGGTGCAGAACAAGTATCTGAAATGAACAAATGAGGGTGGAAGGCGAAGTAATGATCACCCAAGTAGTAGGTTTTACCCAACACTGCTAAACTTTTTGGATTTGTCTTTTGTTTTTGGCTTTTCAAGTAACGTGCATGCTAAGTTGCTTCAGTCATGTCTGACTCTGTAACCCCAGGGACTGTAGCTTGCCAGGCTCTTCTGTCCATGGAATTCTCCAGGCAAGAATACTGGAGGAGGTTGCCATTTCCTACTCCAGGGGATTTGTCTGACCCAGGGATAGAACCCGTGTCTCCTGCATTAACAGGCAGATTCTTCACTACCAGCACCACCTGGGAAGCCCTTTCAAGTAACAAAAATATATAGTAGTACTGGCATTATTTATTTACTTGTATCCCCAAAGATTTCTGGGAGTGGGATTATTTTTCCTAAATCAATTAATTCTAGAGGGTTCCTAAAACTAGATTTTTCTAACACTGAACAAAATTATTTTAAATGTGCTGAAGTTCAGTTCAGTTCAGTTCAGTCGCTCAGTTGTGTCCAACTCTCTGCGACCCCATGAACCACAGCACACCAGGCCTCCCTGTCCATCACCAACTCCTGGAGTTCACTCAAACTCATGTCCACAGAGTCGGTGATGCCATCCAGCCATCTCATTCTCTGTCGTCCCTGTTTCCTCCCGCCCCCAACCTTTCCTAGCATCAGAGTCTTTTCCGCATCAAACAGTGTTGTCAACTCATGTTCCTAAAAATTTCATGCAATTTCTATATTCTTAGGAAAATTTAATAAGCAAATCCTGGACATCTCTAAGATGATGAATTATATATAAAAAGTGAATAATTATAAGAAGAACTCAGATGTCTTTTATTTTGATTCAGTTCAAAATCTCAAACTCTAATTAAAAGTGATTCCTGAAATTGAATAGATATATCAAATAACTCAAACACAAATACACAATAATGTGTATTTTTATACATATTTTATACAAGAAAAATGTGAGATTTCACCCATCAATAACAGGATTTGTAAATATACTCACAACATGTTTCATGGTCATAGCAATACGTTGAAAGTCTCAGTATAAATTCTTATTACTATAGTTCAACAAATGAATCTCTCATATAACTCCCTCCTCTTCCATATATTTGTTTTAAATATTTTTACCTCAAATGGTAGAATGAAAACAATTCAAATATTGATTCATATATTTGAATATATGTTTATGTTGCTCAATATAGAAATCATTACGCTTAGTAATATATGAACTCTGTCAAAGTCTACTTTGGGCTTGAAAATGAACCAGATGAAATTTTTAAAGTCTTTCATTAGTCCTTTTCTTTTCTGATATAAATATTCTTTCAAAAGTCTAATTTTTAGGAAGGGTATATTATCAGTCATTTGCATCATAGTATAAATACACCCCCCCCCATTTCTTTACAATTAAGAATAAGGGATTTGGGAGCAGACTAACAGATATCTTGCAGATCTAAGCCCCATTATTTATTAGTTAAATGTAATTAGACAAACCACTTAATCATCTGTGTGCCTCTTTTTCCTTTTATTAAAATTGACATAGTACTACTTACAATATTGATATCAAGCAAGTAGGTTAGGATTAAATGGGATAGCTTATCCAATAAACTTTGCACAGTGTCTGCACATAGATAAGTTTATAGTCATTCAATATTAGCTATCAGCTCTTACTCATTTAACAAATATTTATTAATACCCACTATGAGACAGATTTTATAAAATCTTCTGCAATTTGTAAAATCATTATTCTGTTAATTCATCTGCTGCTGCACATATGTTTGCCTAAATGTCATATCTGGGGCATGAATAATATGCAATTGCTATATTAAAATGTGATATTTAATGTGTTACTGAAAACAGTTAAATTAATCTACCTAGTGTTGAGACATTAGATAAACTACTTTCATGTGGGTCTAGTCATGTTCATCTGTTAACCTGAGGCTTGCACTGAATGGTCAGTTCCTTTAACTTCTAAAATTCTAAATCGATAAGCATAGGATATTTCAGTAGGCTCAAAAATTCAAAATAGAAGTTATTACTGAGGCATCTGTGAGATTAAAAACACTTAGATTTAATTGTTTTGTTGTCATTCTTTCATATAATTTGTTCACAATTTGTTGTTGTTGTTCAGTTTCTCAGCCGTGTCCTATTCTTTGCAGCCCCATGGACTGCAGCATTCTAGGCTTCCCGGTCCTTCACTGTCTCCAAGAGTTTGCTCAAACTCATGTCCTTTGAGTCAAAGATGCCATCCAATCATCTCTTCCTCTGTCATCCCCTTCTCCTCCTGCCCTCAATCTTTCTCAACATCAGGGGCTTTTCCAATGAGTTGGCTCTTTGCATCAACTGGCCAAAGTAGTGGAGCATCAGACTCAGCATTAGTCCTTCCAATGAATACTCAGCATTGATTTCCTTTAGGATTGACTGGTTTGATCTCCTTGCAGTATAAGGGAATCTCAAGAGTCTTGTCCTGCACCACAGTTGGAATGCATCAGTTCTTCGGCACTCAATCTTCTTTATGGTCCAACTCTCACATCCGTACATGGCTACTGGAAAAACCATATCTTTGACTAGATGGACCTTTGCTGGCAAAATGATCTCTCTGTTTTGTAATATGCTGTCTGGGTTTGTCATATCTTTTCTTCCAAGGAGCAAGCTTCTTTTGATTTCATGGCTGCAGTCACCAAACGCAGTGATTTTGGAGCCCAAGAAAATTAAGTCTGTCATTGCTTCTATTGTGTTTCCCCATCTCTTTGCCATGAAGTGATGGGACCAGATGCCATGATCTTAATGTTTTGTATGTTGAGTTTTAAGCCAGCTTTTTCACTGTCCACTTTCATCTTCATCAAAAGGCTCTTTAGTTCCTCTTTGCTCTCTGCCATCACCACGATGTCATCTGCATATCTGAAGTTATTCATGTTTCTCCTGGTAACCTTGAGTCCAGCTTGTGTTTCATCCAGTCCAGCATTTCGCATGATTTACTCTGCATGTCAGTTAAATAAGCAGGGTGACAGTATACAGCCTTGACATACTCCTTTCCCAAATTTGAACCAGTTCGTTGTTCCATGTCTTGTTCTAACTGTTGCTTTTTGACCTGCATATAGGTTTCTCAGGAGACAAGTAAGGTGGCCTGGTATTCCCCTCTCTTTAAGTATTTTCCACAGTTTTTTGTGATCAGTAAAGGTTTTAGTGCAATGAAGCAGAAGTAGACGTTTTTCTAGAATTCCCTTGCTTTTTCTATGATTCAGTCCAATTGAATGTGAAGTTAAGTGGGCCTTAGGACGTGAATAAAGCTAGTGGAGGTGATAGAATTCCAGCTGAGCTATTTCAAATCCTAAAAGATGATGCTTTTAAAGTGATACATTCAATATGCCAGCAAATTTAGAAAACTCAGCAATGGCCTCAGGATTGGAAAAGGTCAGTTTTCATTCCAATCCCAAGAAGAGAAATGCCAAAAAATGTTCAAACTACCACATTCACAATTTAGGATTGACATAATTTTGTTCTTTTTCTCTACTAATCCAAAGAATTTATGGGGCAAATCCTAGGAATAATGAGAGAAATGGGGAAAATTGCTCAATATAAAATGGATACTCAAATCTTGGGTTATATCAGAGGGTTTAAAGAAGACCTAAGTTCATCATAATTTCGTGATCATGATTTTAGAGCTAGAAAATAGTGTGCACAGCTCATAATGAATTATTCCCCTGGTTGCATGGGGTTAACAGTACTTTGTTTTTCTAAAACAGTAACGGAGCAATTCTGGAGAAAAAAAATTTTTGCTTATTTTCAGGATTGCAGAGTAAATCCACTTACAGAAAGAATTTCACTAGTAATCCAAATGGAACCTGGTACAAATAACAAACTATAATACTGCTCAGATTGGCATTCCAAAGGTGACCCTCTCTCTCCTTGTCACTTTTTTTTCCTATTAGCGAAAACAGGTCCATGATCATTTGGGGGAAGGTTTGACTATTGTAGTATCCAGATGCCAATCACACCAGCCTTTTAAACTGCCTTTACTGGTGACCCTGCCCAGAAATCAGGAACTGCCTTTGGGGAGATCTTTGTAGCAACCCACTGGGGAGATGAGCACACATGTGCACCTGGATGTAATTCCCTTTTATTTGTCTTCATGAAAAATGTGATTACTGATGTTGAATATCTTGCAGATGAGAACTCTGTACACTTTCTTCATAATAATGCCGTTCAAGGACACCAAATGATTGTCTTACAGTTTTGTCTCTTAGTATTTGCCTTCCCTAAAATGGCTGAACTAAATGCTTTAGGATCCAGAAATACAATTAATTACTGACTCATAAAGAGAGCAACCCCCAAATCAATATCTTTTAAAAGCATATATTTTATATTTTTGCTATTTGATATTTATGCTTTATTATTCTTGTATTATTTTTAGTGAACTGAGACACTAATACACCACATTAAAGGAAAGCTGATTCTAAGCAGTTATAGTGAAGGTGTAAATAGGGCAAACTTCTTCAGATACACTAATTAGTAAAAGCATATTAATTCTGACCTTCAATACCCTTGGTGTCCCACTATTTGTTTTCCTCTATCTAGGAGCAAATAGTTTTGCCAGAAAATTCTAAAAGGAAAGAAAACGCTAAATAAAATGCCATGTCTTTTCAAAGCATATTTAAACCAAAAATTTATTTAAGCTTTGATGTTAGACTTCTACCAAAACATTTGTTGAAAAGCAAATATATGCATCAACTATATGGCCTACCAGTTTAACAAGCAGACGATAATGATATAGAAAAATAAAGGCAAGAGTAAGAATGCAGAACTTGGGAGCAAAGTAAAGAAATGGAACTCAAGCAATAATGAGAGTCCATGGGTGTTTCTGACATGAATCAGAAGAGATGTGACTGTCGAGCTCATCTTTATTGACTGAGAGGGAAAAGGATGAAATGCATATTCTTAAAATAAAAGAAGTCAAATTAACCCATGATAACTAGAGAGAGAAGTGACTATTAAGATTGTTTCATTTTTATTACCTTTGGTAGAGAGGTACAGTAAGCTCTTAGAAACACTTTCAGATAATATTGAAGGATGGGAGAAGACTGTGTTTTCTCTGTATTCATCATAAAGGCTGGCTTCAGAGGACTGCTTTTGTTTTAACCTTGCATTTTTAAGGTGGCTAATTTTGAAGCACATTTCTGTAATGTTGCTTTGTGTTTGGAAAGTTAACAGGAGGTTGGTCTGCAAGTAAATTGTTTCACTTCAGAATTTTATCTCAGATTTCACGAAACAATCATTTCACCAGGACTTTTTCTCTCATCAAAATTTTTATACCTTTTGGGGGGTTTGGTTTTGCTGACATGGTCAAAATGAATGAAATTGAAAACTTGCCTTTGCATGAAGAACCCTTCCTTTTCTCTAAACTTCTCTCAAATCAGTCTAGAGCAGGGGTTATGAAATTCTCCTCTCACAGTCCAGACAGTGATTTTGACTGTATGGGCCACGAGATCTCTGTCACAGCTTCTCAGTTCTGTCATGGTATCATGAAAGCAGCCATCGACAGTATGTGAACAAAGGGTAGCCACGTTCCAAGAAGATTTTCTTTACAAAAATGGGCAGCAGGCTGGTAGTTTGCCTATTCCTGGTCCAAAGTTTGCCTCTCCTTGGTCCTAAAAAAGATTACTACATAATTTCATAATTAATGAAGCATTTTTCTTTCTTCTGCCCTAATGCTAGGAAGCCTAAAGGTAAGTGGAAAGGAGCTCAGATAGAAGAAGTAATTGTGAAAAACCAATACAACAGAGTAGACAGTAATGCTTGATGACTTAAAATATATTGAAATAGCATCTTTTCTGCTCAACAGTCTTCGGTGGCCAGAAATCCAACCCAACATTGACCATGTCAATACAACAGAATCATCTTTTCCCTGCAATAAACTACTTTTGTTAGCTGCTAATGCTCTTTTAACCAGCTTAAAGCATCTGGTTTCCCCATCTCTTGTATTACCAAATAAAGATGTATTGTTGCCTGATATACTACTGTACATGTGTTCTCACACACTCATTCCGTATTATCAAACACACAGTTCCCACCCCATTCCCAGGTTGCCTGGTGTTCTCAAACTTACCTATAGTACTTAAATTGTCCATTGTCTTTTTGTTACAATATGTTGGCCATTTTGGAAACTTCTTTAAGGATTCATTGTGAAAGAAAAGTATTTCTGCCTCTTAATAACATTCAGCATCAGTAAGAGAAAAATTTTAGTTCTTTTTTCATCCAATTTAAATGGGTGGAAAGGAACTTACAGCAGAAAAAGAATCATAATGGTCAGCAGTGATAGCAAAACTAGTGTCTATAAAGGTGATTGCTATTTGATTTAATAAAATGAATAATTTTGTATGTGTTTTCTCAGAATAAATTAAACATATTTAAAGATCTGTAGTTAAAATTATTTTGTATCAGTTAGGATAAATGTAACATTCATAAAATATTGATTAACTTCATAAGTCAGAAAGAGACAAATACTATATGAGATCACTTCTATGTGAAATCTAAAATATGACACAAATGAAAATTTATCTACAAAGCAGAAACAGACTCACAGACATAGAGAACAGATTTTTGGTTGCCAAGGCAGTGGGGATTGGGGGATTAGAAGTTTGAGGATAGCAAATGCAAACTATTATATGAAGGATGGCTAAACAAAAGGTCCTACTATATAGTATAGGGGACTATATTCAATATTCTGTGATAAAACATAATGGAAAAGAATATGAAAAAAGAGTGTGTCTATATGTTTATCTGAATCACTTTGGTGTACAGCATAAAAGGTAACTCTGTAAATCCACTATACAGCAATTTAAAGTTTTTGAAAAAAAATATACATATACATAGTTGTAGGTTAAAATATTTTTGGGAAAAGAAAGAGTAATTTCATTTCCAATCAGATAGAAAGAATTCCAGTAATATCATTGTGAAAATTCTGGATCTTTCAAAATCTGAGTTTTAGTGGTCTAAAGAAATGTTTACGAGATCATGCATGAAAAGTTCCATTGCAGTACAGGAATATCAAGTGATATTATGAAGAACACATTGAAGGAAGCTCACAAACATATCCCTCAGGTATTTGTTTGGAGATTCAAGAAAGGAAACTCAGTTGTGAACATTCTCTGGACTAAGGCACAGTCTCACTTTGGAGTCTCTTTGACATTAAGTGCAACCTCACAAGAAAGGCAGGAGGAGGAAAAAGGGAGAAGATATACCTGCTTAGTCATTTGGGTGATAAGCCATCCTGGCAATGGTGGCCATGTCATCCTCACAAATAAAATGGGTCATAGGAGAATGTGATAAATGAAAGATTAGGACTTGTGGGAAGCTTAGAAAGATGAATAATTTAATGCTTCTCCCATTAAACGGGGCAGAAAATGGAAAACAAATGTAGATGCCTCTTCCTTGGCTTCTCAGTCTCTTCAAACCCAGCCCTCCCCCAGCCTGTTTCTTCTAGGTTTACCACTTTGTTTACCAAAGTGAATATAACTGGGTATCTGAGACAGACACCTGGGAAATGTCTCTGAACAGTGCTTCTCACCCCCTTCCTCATGGTCTGTTAATTAGTCCTCCACCAGCCATTATAACTCTGATATATTTCGGGGAAATATCCACTAGTCCTATAACTACTTCCTCATCCAGGTCTATGTTGTGGATTTCTAAGCCGAAACTTTGACTCCTTTACAGACTATTTATTCAAATTAATCACCTTTCTTATGATCATCTTGCTTAAAACCTTTTATGTTCCTTAATAAGATGCCCCATGAACTCTCTTCCGCTTGCTTTCTTGCCATTCAGCTCCACCTCTTGGTATACTTCCTAGCTTACTCTCCAGGTCTGTGTCTATCTTTCAGTCCCAGCTACTTGAATATACCACAATCTCTTGGAGGCCTAGGTCTTTGAAGATATTGATACCTTTGCTTGAAATGCCTTCCTTTAGTAGCAAGCACTTCTTTTTCTTATTACCTGATTAATACCTTTGTTGTTCAGTCACTCAGTCGTGCCCAGCTCTTTGCGACTCCATGGACTTCGGCACGCCTGCCTTCCCTCTCTTTCACAATCTCCCTGAGTTTGCTCAAACTCATGTACTTTGAGTTGGTGATGCCATCCAACCATCTCATCCTCAGTCATCCCCTTCTCTTCCTGCCTTCAGTCTTTCCCAGAATCAGTGTCTTTCCCAGTGAGTCAGCTCTTGGCATCCAGCGGCCAAAGTATTGGAACTTCAACTTCAGCATCAGTCCTTCCAATGAATCTTCAGCATTGATTTCCCTTAGGATTGACTGTTTTAATCTCCTTTCAGTCCAAGGGACTCTCAAGAGTCTTCTCCAACACCACAGTTCATAAACACCAATTATTTGGTGCACAATTTTCTTTATGATCCAACTCTCACATCCGTATGTGACTACTGGAAAAACCATAGCTTTGACTATACAGCCTTTGTTGGCAAAGTCTCTGCTTCTTAATATTCTGTCTAGGTTGGTCATAGCTTTTCTTCCAAGGAACCAGCTTCTTTTAATTTCATGGCTGCAGCCACTGTCCACAGTGATTTTGAAACCCCCCAAAATAAAGTCTGTCATTGTTTCCATTGTCTCCCCATCTATTTGCCATGAAGTGATGGGACCAGATGCCATGATCTAGTTTTCTAAAAGATGAGTTTTAAGCCAGCTTTTACATTCTCCTCTTTCACCTTCATCCAGAGGCTCTTTAGTTCTTCTTCGCTTTCTGCCATAAGGTTGGTATCATCTGCATATCTGAAGTTACTTATATTTCTGCCAGCAATCTTGATTCCAGCTTGTGTTTCATCCAGCCCTTCAATTCACATGATGTGTTCTGCATCAGTTCAGTTCAGTTCAGTTCAGTCGCTCAGTCGTGTCCGACTCTCCGCGACCCCATGAATCACAAAACGCCAGGCCTCTGTCCATCACCAACTCCCGGAGTTCACTCAAACTCATGTCCACAGAGTTGGTGATGCCTTCCAGCCATCTCATTCTCAGTCGTCCCCTTCTCCTCCCGCCCCCATGAAACTGCAATACTTTAAGGGCCTCTTTTACTTAGAAAGTTGCTATGAGGACTGCTTGAAATAAGGTGTATAGCAACTTAGCACAATTAGGTACTGAGCTATTAGTTCAGTTCAGTTCAGTCGCTCAGTCGTGTCCGACTCTCTGCGACCCCATGAATCATAGGACGCCAGGCCTCCCTATCCATCACTAACTCCCGGAGTTCACTCAAACTCAAGTCCACAGAGTCGGTGATGCCATCCAGCCATCTCATTCTCTGTCGTCCCCTTTTCCACCCGCCCCCAATCCTTCCCAGCATCAGAGTCTTTTCCAGTGAGTCAACTCATCGCATGAGGTGGCCAAAGTATTGGAGTTTCAGCTTTAGCATCAGTCCCTCCAATGAACACCCAGGATTGATCTCCTTTAGAATGGACTGGTTGGATCTCCTTGCAGTCCAAGGGCCTCTCAAGAGTCATCTCCAACACCACAAGTTCAAAAGCATCAATTCTTCAGTGATCAGCTTTCTTCACAGTCCAACTCTCACATCCATACATGACCACGGGAAAAACCATAGCCTTGACTCGACGAACCTTTGTTGGCAAAGTAATGTCTCTGCTTTTTAATATATTATCAAGGTTGGTCATAACTTTCCTTCCAAGGAGTAAGCGTCTTTTAATTTCATGGCTGAAATCAGCATCTGCAGTGATTTTGCAGCCCCAAAAAATAAAGTCTGACACTGTTTCCACTGTTTTTCCATCTATTTCCCATGAAGTGATGGGACCAGATGCCATAATCTTTGTTTTCTGAATGTTGAGCTTCAAGCCAACCTTTTCACTCTCCTCTTTCACTTTCATCAAGAGGCTTTTGAGTTCCTCTTCACTTTCTGCCATAAGGGTAGTGTCATCTGCATATCTGAGATTATTGATATTTCTCCCGGCAATCTTGATTCCAGCTTGTGCTTCTTCCAGCCCAGCGTTCCTCATGATGTACTCTGCATAGAAGTTAAATAAGCAAGGTGACAATATACAGCGTTGACGTACTCCTTTTCCTATTTGGAACCAGTCTGTTGTTCCATGTACAGTTCTGACTGTTGCTTCCTGACCTGCATACAGGTTTCTCAAGAGGCAGGTCAGGTGGTCTGGTATTCCCATCTCTTCCAGAATGTTCCACAGTTTATTGTGATCCACACAGTCAAAGGCTTTGGCATAGTCAATGAAGCAGAAATAGATGTTTTTCTGGAACTCTCTTGCTTTCTCCATGATCCAGCGGATGTTGGCAATTTGATCTCTGGTGCCTCTGCCTTTTCTAAAACCTGCTTGAACATCTGGGAGTTCATGGTTCACCTACTGCTGAAGCCTGGCTTGGAGAATTTTGAGCATGACTTTACTAGCATGTGAGATGAGTGCAATTGTGCGGTAGTTTGAGCATTCTTTGGCATTGCCTCTCTTTGGGATTGGAATGAAGACTGACCTTTTCCAGTCCTGTGGCCACTGCTGAGTTTTCCAAATTTGCTGGCATATTGAGTGCAGCACTTTCACAGCATCATCTTTCAAGATTTGAAATAGCTCAACTGGAATTCCATCACCACCACTAGCCTTGTTCGTAGTGATGCTTTCTAAGGCCCACTTGACTTCACATTCCAAGATGTCTGGCTCTAGGTCAGTGATCACATTATCGTGACTACCTTGCTCGTGAAGATCTTTTTTGTACAGTTCTTCTGTGTGTTCTTGCCACCTCTTCTTAATATCTTCTGCTTCTGTTAGGTCCATATCATTTCTGTCCTTTATCGAGCCCAACTTTGCATGAAATGTTCCCTTGGAATCTCTAATTTTCTTGAAGCGATCTCTTGTTTTTCCCATTCTGTTGTTTTCTTCTATTTCTTTGCATTGATCACTGAGGAAGGCTTTCTTATCTCTCCTTGCTATTCTTTGGAACTCTGCATTCAGATGCTTATATCTTTCCTTTTCTCCTTTGCTTTTCGCCTCTCTTCTTTTCACAGCTATTTGTAAGGCCTCCTCAGACAGCCATTTGGCTTTTTTGCATTTCTTTTCCATGGGGTTGGTCTTGGTCCCTGTCTCCTGTACAATGTCACGAACCTACGTCCAGAGTTCATCAGGCACTCTATCAGATCTAGTCCCTTAAATCTATTCCTCACTTCCACTGTATAAGCATAAGGGATTTGATTTAGGTCATATCTGAATGGTCTAGTGGTTTTCCCTACTTTCTTCAATTTAAGTCTGAATTTGGCAATAAGGAGTTCATGATCTGAACCACAGAAATAAACAGGATGACAATATACAGCCTTTACATACCCCTTTCACAATTTTGGTCTAGTCTGTTGTTTCATATCTGGTTCTAACTGTTGCTCCTTGACCTGCCTACAGGTTTCTCAGGAGACAGGTAAGGTGGTCTGGTATTCCCATCTCTTGAAGAATTTTCCACAGTTTGTTGTGATCCACACACTTTGTTGTGATCCTAAAGTCAAAGGCTTAAGCATAGTCAATAGAACAGAAGTAGATGTTTTTCTGGAATTCTCTTGCTTTTTCTATGATCCAACTGGTGTTAGCAATTTGATCTCTGATTCCTCTGCCTTTCCTAAATCCCAGCTTAAACATCTGGAAACTCTCAGTTCTCATACTGTTGAAGCCTAGCTTGGAGAATTTTGAGTATTACTTTGCTAGCGTGTGAGATGAGTGCAGTTATGCGGTAGTTTGAGCATTCTTTGGCATTGCCTTTCTTTGGAATTGAGCTGAAAACTGACCATTTCCAATCCTGTAGCCACTACTGAGTTTTCCAAATTTGCTGGCATATAAGGTGCATCACTTTCACAGCATCATCTTTTAGGAGTTGAATTAGCTCAGCTGGAAATCCATCAACTCCATTAGCTTTGTTTGTAGTGATACTTCCCAAGGCCCACTGGACTTCGCTTTCCAGGATGTCTGATTCTAGGTGAGTGATCATACCTTCTTGGTTATCCAGGTTATTAAGATCATTTTTAAAATAAGTCTTCTCTGTATTCTTGCCACCTCTTCTTAATATCTTCTGCTTCTGTTAGGTCCATACCATTTCTGTCTTTTATTGTGCCTATTTTTGCATGAAATGTTCCTTTGGTATCTCTAATTTTCTAGAAGTATCTCTATTCTTTCCCATTCTATTATTTCCTCCATTTCCTTGCGTTGCTCACTTAGGAAGGCTTTCTTATCTATCCTTGCTATTCTTCGGAACTCTGCATCAGTTGGATATATCTTTCTTTTTCTCCTTTACCTTTAGCAGCTAGTTTTTTGTCCTTTGTCTTTTCTCAGCTAGTTGTAAGGCCTCCTCAGACAACCTTTTTACTCTTTGCATTTCCTTTTCTTGGGGATGGTTTTGATCACCTTCTCCTATACAATGTTATGAACCTCCGTCCATGGTTCTTCAGGCACTCTGTCTATCAGATTTAACCCCTTGAATATATTTGTCACTTCCTCTATATAATAATAAGGGATATTTAGTTCATACCTGAATGATCTAGTGGTTTTCCTTACTTTATTCAATTTAAGTCTCAATTTTGCAATAAGGGTTTCACAATCTGAGCCACAGTCAGCTCCTGGTCTTGTTTTTCTTGACTGTATAGAGCTTCTCCATCTTTGACTGCAAAGAATATAATCAGTCTGATTATGGTATTCACCATCTGGTGACATCCATGTGTAGAGTCATCTCTTGTGTTTTTGGAAGAGGATGTTTGGTATGATTAATTCCTACTAATTATTAAAATGTCAACTGAGCTGTTCCTTAAATTGTTTCGCCAAAGTTTCCCCTAATCCCATGCCAAAGCTAGGTTAGGGATCTCTCCCATGTATGATCACACAAACCAAGAGTCTTCATTTTAACATTCATCATACACTTTTACAATTTCTTGTTCACTTATCTATATCCCAAATAGACAGAAATTATGACTGTTTTCTTCAGTTATAATGTTTGTGCCTTGCACCCAAACCAGATGTCCAATAATGTTGAATCAAGAATTAGCTAAATGTGTTGGATAGAAAATGAAAAATCTATAAGAAAGATTGCTTAGCTGTAAGAATTACTTAATGATGAGATTTTCAGTACATTAGAACACATCACATAAAGTTGAAAGCTACCTTTTTGGAAATACTGACAGCTTAAAGTGATAACTCAATTTGTCTGGTCTCTATTGGCCCAGAATGTTTAAGAAAATATTTTTTTAACTATATAGTACTAGAGGAAAAAAGAGATTCTTATTAATGATCCTTAATTGCTGGTGAAGTTACTTCTCTGTTATTACAGCTAGAGTCATTTTCTTACCCACCGTATCTGCCACGTGGCATTATTGGAAATGGGATGTTACGTATGTCTTAGACTCAGGATCTCCTTAGGTTTATTAAATTTTGAGGTTAATGAATATTTTGACACTTTTACCTGTAGATATCATTAGGGCTTATTGAGAGAGGTTTAGGATGGCAGTCATAATAAACATATATAGTACAATAAAAAGCACTTTTAATCTTGGAAGTGCCTTATAAACAACAGTGATCAATGCTATGGATGGATTAACAGCATCAAATTGATTGAATTCTATTTCAAGGGCAATGGTGGTACTAACATTGACATTCTTGTTGAGAAAGAAGGCAGCAGTGGCAGTGGTAGAGCGCAGGTTCTGGAGTCAGATTCCCCAAATTTAAAATTTGCCTCCTGTGCACCCTGTTGTTTAACTCTGCCTCAGTCGTTTCTCTACTCTCCAGCTCAGTTTCTTCATCTCTAAAATGGGTTATTATAAGATTTCAATGTAGAAATCACCATAAAGGATTAGCACACAATATCATAATAGTCATTATTATATATGTGTTCAGTGGCTGGCATTTTGGAATTCAGGATTTTGAACTATGTGCTCTTACGCTCATGAATGTATTTTACGTGCTTAAACCTCATAAATCGCGATGATGCTCTTTTTATAACCTCTGTCTACTCCAGATCTCTCTGAGTTTTCACTTCATGTTATTCAGTCTGTGAAGTTCTATTTTTAAGTTGCCTTCCCTGTCTAGAGACTTAGATGTTTTATCTCTCATAACTGAATTGTGAGTGATTACTTT
This sequence comes from Moschus berezovskii, assembly GCF_049115385.1. Lineage (NCBI taxonomy): Eukaryota > Metazoa > Chordata > Mammalia > Artiodactyla > Moschidae > Moschus > Moschus berezovskii. Next base: position 73,127,676 of record NC_142476.1, read on the forward strand.
ACATTTTAACATATGCTTATAAATCAAAGTAACATATGCTTATAAATCAAAGTCTATTTCTTGTATTTTCCTCATTATCATGCTCCTTAAAAAAGAAGATACTTTCAATGTGTCAGTTTTCTCACCTACCAATCACTCCTTGGGCTTCCCTGGTGGCTCAACTGGTAAAGAATACACCTGCAATGCGGGAGACCTAGTTCAGTCCCTGGGTTGGGAAGGTCCCCTGAAGAAGGGAACGGCTACCTACTCCAGTATTCTGAACTGAAGAATTCCACAGATTGTATAGCCCATGGGGTCATGAGAGTCGGATACAACTGAGAGATTTTCACTTTAACAAATCACTCCTTAATCTGTCACTTGTATTTTTTTTTGCCCATTGCTTTCTTATAAATGCTTCCTTCAAGATTATCAATAATTTTCAAAAGAAGGGCAATTTCTAATCCTCAATTGTGTGTCCCTAAATAATAATGTTATCATTATTTACTTTTAAACATATAAATGAACTAAATATTTCTCACTAGACTTCCCCTTCAGTTTTCTGCAAATTTATTTTCAAACTTTTGACTCTGCTTTCTACCTCCACCTTTCAATGGAGGATCTTGATCATTATTGGATGTATTGTGAATCTTTACCATTTTCCCAGTGGCTCAGATGGTAAAGAGTCTACCAGCAATGCAGGAGACCCGGGTTCAATCCCTGTGTTGTGAAGACCCACTGGAGAAGGAAATGGCAACCCACTCGAGTATTCTTGCCTAGAAAGTCCCATGGACAGAGGAGCCTGGAGGGCTACAGTCCATGGGATTGTAAAGAGGCGGACAGGACAGAAGTGACTTAGCATGCATGCATACCAAATGCTATGATTGGTGTTTTAGAAAGAGTATTGGGTAAAACAGACACAGCCCCTAACCTTAGGGAGCTTGGCAGCTTGAAATGAAATCAGGCATCAAACATGTAATGAAATAATTGCAAGGGATTCCTTCTCCAGCTGTGATGCATGTCAAAAAATCCTCCTGCTGAGAAAAAATAAAAAGCTGGATAAAATTTCTTAATAATATGGTTGTATCAAGACAGTTCTGTTTAACTAGGACTGCCAGGACTTGTTGGATCAAGTTAACAGAAATAAAAAAAAAACATTTCAATGAGCTTTTTATCTTTTTTATTTTCCTTCTATTTATTTTATCCTGATTCCTATATTGCATAGTCTTGGGTGTGGAGGTAGAAGAAGCTTGGCTTGAAAGACAAAAAGATTAGAGTTCAGGGCCTACCAAGAGGAAAGCCCCTGGTAAATATGTCAGATGTTCACCTGAAATTCTAGCAGTGGGAACAAATGAGAAATAGAGCAGTCATCCAAAAGCAGGAAGTAAACCCTCAAATCATCTGAATTGCTGGTAGAGTAAAAGTTGTCTTTCTGCCAGAATAGTTTAAATATTTGCTGCAAGAAGATAACATCAACAAGAGTCTACATTTCTAAAATATACAATATTTGCTATTCAATGCAAAATTGCAAGGAATACCAAAAATATAGGCCCTAATAAATGAAAAAATACAGATCCTCAAGTGATCTGGACATATTTGATATATACATGCACAGGCATAAAAGTTTATATATGAAAATTATATATGTATAAAATAGCTATGATTAGTATTGTAAATAAAATAAAAGATGCAGAGTTTAAACAGAGAGCTGGAATATATTAGAATAGGAGTTCTAGAATTAAAATAATACCTAAATTCGAATCTCTGTAGAAAGAGTTTCGACTTATCCCTATTGGAGTGAATAGTAGTAGACTAATCTTAATGTTTAGATGCATGTTTGAATGCATATTTTAGTAAATAAAGGGAAGAGTTAGAAATCAAGTATCTAAGCTTCTAACTCAGTGAGAAACCAGAAAAAGCAAATGGAAGCCCCCAAATTTGAAAGAAGGAAGTAGTAAAAATAAAAGCAAACATTAATGAAATAGGAAAAGACAAAAATGTAAGGAAGAAAATAAGACCAAAATATCTATATGATTTACCACATTAACCTAATAAAGATGAAACCTTTTAAATTATCTCTATGGATTCAATAAATACATTTGATAAAGTTCTCATCAAACTAAGAATGAAACTTTTTTTAAATATATTTTTTATAAAATACTACTAGTATAAAATATTGAATACTTTCTCCCAGATGTCAGGAATAGGTCAAGGAAGTCCACTATCACCACCTTTATTCAATATTATATTGGAAGTACTAGCCAGAACAATGTAGCAAAAAAAAAAAAAAAGACGTTAAGAATATTAAAGAAGTAAGCTATCTTTATTTGCAGATATAATGTCTGCATATAGAAGAATCAAGATAGTATATAAACTATCCAGTTTAATAAGTACATATAGCAAGGATTTTGTGTAAAGATCACTATTCCTAAATCAAATGTTTCTATTGAATAACAAAAGGTAATCAGAAAAAGAAAAAAATCAGTGCCACTTATAATATCACCAAAATGTATAAAAGATTTAGAAACAAATCTGGTAAAAACAAATAATGCAAAACTTCTGCAATGAAAACTACAAAGTGTTTCCTTGAAAAATTGAAGAAAATCTAAATAAATGATGAGATACTCATGTTCATGGATATGAAAACTGATTGCAATTAAATAGCAAATCTTTCTAATTTTATCTGTAGAATCCACGTAGTTCCAGGCAAAATCCCAGGATGTGGGGGAAATTGGCAACCTTACTCTAAAATGTACATGGAAAACAAGAGGACTTAGAATAGCCAAGGTTATACTGAAGAAAGACAAAGCTGGAGGATTTACACTATGACATATCAAGACTATAAAGCTACAGTAGGTAAGGGAGTATAGTATAGTATTGGCATATGCATAGACAAAAATTGACCAACAATATACTGCCACAAAGATATCCAAAATAAATGCATATATATATGTACCAAAATCATGTGCAAGGTTGTTCTTAGAAACTTTATATTCTTGATAATCAAAAACTGTTAACTCACATTTCCTTCAACAAAATAATGGAAAATAAATTATAATATATTAATTCAATGAACTATGTATAGCAATAAAAATGAACCAAATATTGCATCACACAACAACATGAGTAAATTTCATAACCTGTTAGTGAGAGAAAGAGGCTAGAAATGCAAGAGCCTGGTAATCCATTTATATACATTTCAAGAGTCAGAAAATGAATCAGTGTGATGAAAGACAAGAGATGGACAGTAACTGAACAAAAGCAAAATGGAGCCTTCTGAGAGTCGGGAATTAGTCTGTGCACATAAATATTCATAGCCCCTATTTTAGCGTAGTCAAAAACTGGAAACAATGCAAATATCCATCCATGGGTGAATGGATACACAAACTGTGGTATATCCATACCGTGGGATACTACTCAACAATGGGAAGGAATCTCAATTTATATGTTGGTAGAGAAAGCAGGAGAGTACCTAATTATAATTCCACTTATATAAAATTTTTTAAATGCAAACTAAACTATAGAGGAAATCAGTGGTGGCCTGGGGCTGAGTAAGAGGGAATGATGGAGACGTTCCATAGTACTTGTAGTAAGGGTTTCACAAGTATATATTTCTTATAACTTTTTTTCCTATATTGCCTCTCCCCACTAGTAAATACTAATTTGCTGTCTATGTGCATGATGCTGCTACTTTTTTTTTTTTATTATATTCACTACTTTGTTAAATTTTTTAGATTCCACATATAAGTGATATAATACAGTATTTACTTTTTCTAACTTATTTCACTCAGCATAATGCCCTCTAAGTCAGTCATCTGTGCTGTTGCAGATAGAAAAATTTCCTTATTTTTTAATCTCCGAGTAGTATTCAGGTGTGAGTGTGTGTGTGTGTATAATCTTTATTCATTCACCTGTTGATGAGCATTTAGGTTGTTTCCATATCTTGGCAATTGTAAATAATGCCATTGTGAACATTGGGGTGCATATATCTTTTTGAATGATGGTTTTTGTTTTTGTTTTCCTTTTGGATGTGTATCCAGGAGTGAAATTACTGGGTTATATGGTAGTTCTATTTTTTTGTTGTTGTTGCTTTTTTTTTTTTGCAAAACCTCTGGACTGTTTTCCACGGTGACTGTACCACTTCACATTCCTACAAACAGTATAGGAGTGTTCCCATTCCTCCATAACCTCACCAATGTTCGTTGTTTGTGTTCTTTTTAATTATGGATGTTCTGACAGGTGCAAGGTGATTTCTCATTGTGGTTTTGATTTTCTCATAACTTATTGAACCTTACCCTTTAAATAGATATTATTTATTGCATATAAATTATACCTCAAAAATGGATAAAAGAAAAAGTTCTCCGGGTGATTCTTGCAACCAGTGATTTACATTGTGGTGGGAAAATGGCTTTAACTCTATTTAGAGAAAAATCAATCAATTTTTCTATTATTTAATGTACTGGTCCTGAACTCCTTTAGATATGTGTGTGTGCGCTCAGATGCTCAATTTTGTCTGACATTTTGTGACACCATGGACCATAGCCCGCCAGACTCCTCTGTCCATGGAATTCTTCAGGCAAGAATATTGATGTGAGTTGCCATTTCCTTCAGATATAGACTTATACAAAGTATATACTTTAGATTTAAGCATGGTATTCCAAATTTAACTGAAAAAAATGATATCTACTATGGTTTATAAAGCACAGTAAAAATGAGATTTATTAACTATGTTGGCAGCAAGAATCTATAATTTCAACAAAATAACTTGCTTTACTCTGTAGGATAGAATTTCTTTTGAATTTATTCATATTAGGACAAAAATTTATATAGATAAAATGCTATAATTTGTCTGTTTTCAAGTATTTTTTCATAAAAATGAATTTATCGGTAAAAATGTAAAATACACATTTGAATACACAGTTGACCAATTCTTGCTGTGATGCTGTGGCACTTCTATATTTTTTATAGCTCACATAATTGGTGTTACTATGCTCTGTTATTAAGTTTAACTGATAAAAATAGTTTACTTAAAACTGATTTTTTCTGCATACTGATAAATTCAGTAGTCAAAAAAATTAGAGAAATATAATTGAGGATTGTGAAATCAATTTGGCAGTCACTTACAATGGGTTGAGTGGAGGCAGCAAGCAATAGCCTACATCTGATGCTGTTCTCTCCTTGTTTACTTCGTAAAACTGCAAATTAGAACTTTAATTTACAGAACTGTTAATGCCCCATTAAAAACTTAAAAGCAAGTATCCTGTTTTCAATTATCTTTTTTCTTTTCTGTGTGTCCAGTTGCAACATTATCTCCATTTTGTGTGCCCGTGTAAGACAATATACTTAGGAATTCTCACCTAAACCACATATAGGAAATGGAAGCTTTCTAAACACCACATCCCAGGCAAGGGCACTAGCAGTGGTTGGTTGTTGTTTTCCAGTGATTAATTATCCATTGGCTTTGTTCTTGCTGCTGTTGTTGTGAATGTCTGTTATATCTGATACACACTATTGGACTATGAGGATGTAGCTGGAATTCAGTAGACTTGTTTCTTGCTCTCACAGGCCTTATGGGAAAACAAAGCTATTTGACTATTCCTCAGTTCAGTTCAGTTCAGTTCAGTCGCTCAGTCATGTCCGACTCTCTGCGACCCCATGAATCACAGCATGCCAGACCTCCCTATCCATCACCAACTCCCAGAGTTCACTCAAACTCATGTCCGTAGAGTCGGTGATGCCATCCAGCCATCTCATTCTCTGTTGTCCCCTTCTCCTCCCGCCCCCAACCTTTCCCAGCATCAGAGTCTTTTCTAGTGAGTCAACTCGTCGCATCAGGTTGCCAAAGTATTGCAGTTTCAGCTTTAGCATCAGTCCTTCCAATGAACACCCAGGATTGAGCTCCTTTAGAATGGACTGGTTGAATCTCCTTGCAGTCAAAGGGACTCTCAAGAGTCTTCTCCAGCACCACAGTTCAAAAGCATCAATTCTTCGGCGCTCAGCTTTCTTCGCAGTCCAACTCTCACATCCATACATGAACACAGGAAAAACCATAGCCTTGACTAGATGGACCTTTGTTGGCAAAGTAATGTCTCTGCTTTTTAATATACTATCTAGGTTGGTCATAACTTTTCTTCCAAGGAGTAAGCGTCTTTTAATTTCATGGCTGCAATCAGCATCCGCAGTGATTTTGGAGCCCCAAAAAATAAAGTCTGACACTGTTTCCACTGTTTTTCCATCTATTTCCCATGAAGTGATGGGACCAGATGCCATGATCTTTGTTTTCTGAATATTGAGCTTCAAGCCAACCTTTTCACTCTCCTCTTTCACTTTCATCAAGAGGCTTTTGAGTTCCTCTTCACTTTCTGCCATAAGGGTAGTGTCATCTGCATATCTGAAGTTATTGGTATTTCTCCCAGCAATCTTGATTCCAGCTTGTGCTTCTTCCAGCCCAGCGTTCCTCATGATGTACTCTGCATAGAAGTTAAATAAGGAGGGTGACAATATACAACCTTGACGTACTCCTTTTCCTATTTGGAACCAGTCTGTTGTTCCATGTCCAGTTCTGACTGTTGCTTCCTGACATGCATACAAGTTTCTCAAGAGGCAGGTCAGGTGGTCTGGTATTCCCTTCTCTTTCAGAATGTTCCACAGTTTATTGTGATCCACACAGTCAGAGGCTTTGGAATAGTCAATGAAGCAGAAATAGATGTTTTTCTGGAACTCTCTTGCTTTCTCCATGATCCAACAGATGTTGGCAACTTGATCTCTGGTGCCTCTGCCTTTTCTAAAACCTGCTTGAACATCTGAGAGTTCTTGGTTCACATATTGCTGAAGCCTGGCTTGGAGAATCTTTAGCATGACTTTACTAGCATGTGAGATGAGTGCAATTGGGCGGTAGTTTGAGCATTGTTTGGCATTCGCTTTCTTTGGGATTGGAATGAAGACTGACCTTTTCCAGTCCTGTGGCCACTGCTGAGTTTTCCAAATTTGCTGGCATATTGAGTGTAGAACTTTCACAGCATCATCTTTCAAGATTTGAAGTAGCTCAACTGGAATTCCATCACCTCCACTAGCTTTGTTCGTAGTGATGCTTTCTAAGGCCCACTTGACTTCACATTCCAAGATGTCTGACTCTAGGTCAGTGACTATTCTTAACCATTATCAATACTGCCTTTTTTTTTTTTCTGCCTAATTGTGTGCAATAGCCAAACCAATCAGTGGCAATAATTTTAAAATCCTCAAATAGTGGACTAGAAATTAGCCAGCGCTGTTTACAGTAACCAAGACAGGAAAAGAAACTTAAATGTCTCTCAGCAGATGAATGAAGATGTGGGGTGTTTGTGTGTGTAATGGAGATTACTCAGCCATTAAAAAGAATGAAATATTGCCATTTGCAGTAACTTAGATGAATAGAGAGGAGAAGGCAATGGCAAGCCACTCCAGTACTCTTGCCTAGAAAATCCCATGGATGGAAGAGCCTGGTAGGCTGCAGTCCATGGTGTCTCTAAGGCTCAGACACGACTGAGCGACTTCGCTTTCACTTTTCACTTTTCATTTTCACACATTGGAGAAGGAAATGGCAACCCACTCCAGTGTTCTTGCTGGAGAATCTCAGGTACAGGGGAGCCTGGTGGGCTTCCGTCTATGGGGTCACACAGAGTCGGACACGACTGAAGTGACTTAGCAGCAGCAGAAGCAGATAAATAGAGATTGTGATACTAAGTGAAGTCAGACAAAGAAACAAAAATATTGTATTTATCACTTATGTGTGGAAGCCAGAAAAAGAAAAATGATGCAAATGAATTTACTTACAAAGCAGAAACAGACTCATAGAGAAGAAATTTACTGTTACCAGGGGTGAAGGACTGAGAGGAAGGATACATTGGGAAGCTGGGATTGACATGTATACACTGCTATATTTAGGATATATAACTAGCAGGGACCTACTGTGTAGCATAGGTATCTCTGCTCAATATTATGTAACATCCTAAATGGGAAAAGAATCTGAAAGAGAATAGATACATGAAAAACTGAAACACATTGTTGTATTTGTGAAACTATTATAAACACAACCTTGTTAATCAACTGTTTCTAATATAAAAATATATATATTATATAAAAATATAATATCAGTTAGAGTAAAAATAAAAGGGAGGGAGGGAGCAGATTGACCTTAAAATGTCTGTGGTCACATTCTTTGAATCACAGACCCTTACTCCACTGATCAGTTAATTTTAGTTAGGACAAGAAAGAATGTTTGACCCAATCAGGACTGATACAGGTCTCACAGGAATTTGAAATTGAAATCCAGAGATAACCAGGCAGCCTTTCTTATCTTTTGAATAAAACATGAAAATTAATTGAAACATATAAATTAATTGAGAAGCAGAGAGAGGTATGCTACTGCAGGGATGGGGAAATAAGAGAGAAAGAATTAAAGCATATGAACAGAAAGCAGAGAGAGAAGAGAAATTCCTGAAGGCTTTCCCACTCTTTCCATGTCCAAGGATTTTCCCTAGGCTGGGCTTTGTTCCTAGACTTGAATTTAGAGCATATCATTATCTCTGGATAATAACTTTCTATTTTCAAGAGAGCTTGAGTTTGAAAATGCAACCAGAGATTCTTAAAAAGAAGCCATCAACATGTAGATGGAAGTTAGAGCCATGAAAATGTGTTAAACAACTTGGGGTCAAGGATAAGCCTTGGGGGATGAAAGGCATTCAGGGATGGATAACCAAGAAAGAGTAGCCAGATATGTAGGAGAAGAAACTGCCTGAAAATCCAGTAAATTTTCATATATTAACAGTAATCAGTATAAAATGTTGCTAGGCTAAAAACTGAAACTGTTCGTTGGAGTTGATCATTTTTATATTTCTATGTCCTGCTACCTAACTAAATTATTTTTTAATGTATTTTATAACTTTTAGGCCCTTCCTGAAATTTGTAGTATAATGTAAATTTCCAAAACATAATTGATAACTCAGTTCAGTCCAGTTCAGTTGCTCAGTCGTGTCCGACTCTTCGCGACCCTATGAATCACAGCACGCCAGGCCTTCCTGTCCATCACCAACTCCCGGAGTACACTCAAACTCATGTCCACAGAGTCGGTGATGCCATCCAGCCATCTCATTCTCTGTCGTCCCCTTCTCCTCCCGCCCCCAACCTTTCCCAGCATCAGAGTCTTTTCCAGTGAGTCAACTCGTTGCATGAGGCGGCCAAAGTATTGGAGTTTCAGCTTTAGCATCAGTCCCTCCAATGAACATCCAGGACTGATCTCCTTTAGAATGAACTGGTTGGATCTCCTTGCAGTCCAAGGGACTCTCAAGAGTCTTCTCCAGCACCACAGTTCAAAAGCATCATTTCTTCGGCGATCAGCTTTCTTCACAGTCCAACTCTCACATCCATACATGAACACGGGAAAAACCATAGCCTTGACTAGACGGACCTTTGTTGGCAAAGTAATGTCTCTGCTTTATAATATGCTATCTAAGTTGGTCATAACTTTCCTTCCAAGGAGCAAGCGTCTTTTAATTTCATGGCTGCAGTCAGCATCCGCAGTGATTTTGGAGTCCAAAAAAATAAAGTCTGACACTGTTTCCACTGTTTTTCCGTCTATTTCCCATGAAGTGATGGGACCAGATGCCATGATCTTTGTTTTCTGAATGTTGAGCTTCAAGCCAACCTTTTCACTCTCCTCTTTCACTTTCATCAAGAGGCTTTTGAGTTCCTCTTCACTTTCTGCCATAAGGGTAGTGTCATCTGCATATCTGAGGTTATTGATATTTCTCCCAGCAATCTTGATTCCAGCTTGTGCTTCTTCCAGCCCAGCGTTCCTCATGATGTACTCTGCATATAAGTTAAATAAGCAAGGTGACAATATACAACCTTGACGTACACCTTTTCCTATTTGAAACCAGTCTGTTCTTCCATGTCCAGTTCTAACTGTCGCTTCCTGACCTGCATACAGGTTTCTCAAGAGGCAGGTCAGGTGGTCTGGGATTCCCATCTCTTTCAGAATTGGTAACTAGACTATCATAATTTCTTGGAAAACTTTCAAAAGATAGGTATTTGTTTTTGCCAATGAGAGTGTTTAAGTTTCATGAAAGGTGTTTGAATTAGTTTGGCTCTGTATATCTTCAATGAAAATGCATACCAAAGATATGTTTGTCAACCATTAAAAAAAGTTACAATCCAGGAGTCATCATTTATTCTGCAGTCATTCTCATTCTGTAAGAATCCCTTGTTCTTTCTTCTCCCCTGAAAGGGCTGTGTTTAAACTATAGGTCATTTCTCATCTGAATAGCTAAGGAAGATTAGCTACATTGTTACTGATGCACTTGATATTTGCTCACTGTGCAACATTGGGGTAACAGATTCTTAGCCAGTCTGATCAGATAAAATGTTCATAATACTTAGAGGATAAAGGGTATCATCACTACCGCAGATTCCGTTAAATCCAAACTCCTCATCTGCGTGAGATTATGGTTTTTTTCTTTTCCTTTCATTTATTTCTTCAGTCGCTCATACTAGTTATTCCCAAAAAAAGTCTTGATAGAGCTATTTATTGGTTTCCTGGCTTGTATTTGACAGTCAAAACAGTAGCAGATACGATAGAAGATGAAAGTTTTCTGCATGCTAGTCACTGACCTTGCCAAATCTTTTGATATTTTCTCTAGATTTGGTCCTGTGAAATCAAATATTAAGCAAGTTTGACAGTATAGTTAAATTCTGTAAGGTCTTCTATCATATTACATACAGTAATTAATTTTAAGTTAATTGGTCATTAGTTTCATGGTTTGTGTTTCTGGTTTTCTGGTGGACTTTCCAGAAAATTTCATGTAAATGAAGAGTTGCTTTATGTAAATAAAATGCAGTAAAATATTTTTTAACCCATTTTAATCTAATCGTGTTAGGTAATCCTATAGGAGTCAACTGCATATTTTCTACCCTTCAGTATGTTTCAGAAATGAAAGGACCATATTTTTCATCAAATAAAAAAAATGTTTAAGTATTACCATTTGTAGATACAAGTATTGTTTATTGGCCCACTCCATGTTTCAGTTCAGATCAGTTCAGTCGCTCAGTCGTGTACAACTCTTTGTGACCCCATGAATCACAGCACGCCAGGCCTCCCTGTTCATCACCAACTCCCAAGCTCACTCAAACTCATGTCCATCGAGTCGGTGATGCCATCCAGCCATCTCATTCTCTGTCGTCCCCGTCTCCTCCCACCCCCAATCCCTCCCAGCATCAGAGTCTTTTCCAGTGAGTCAACTCGTCGCATGAGGTGGCCAAAGTATTGGAGTTTCAGCTTTAGCATTAGTCCTTCCAATGAACACCCAGGATTGATCTCCTTTAGAATGGACTGGTTGGATCTCCTTGCAGTCCAAGGGACTCTCAGGAGTCTTCTCCAGCACCACAGTTCAAAAGCATCATTTCTTCGGCGATCAGCTTTCTTCACAGTCCAACTCTCACATCCATACATGACCACGGGAAAAACCATAGCCTTGACTAGACGGACCTTGGTTGGCAAAGTAATGTCTCTGCTTTATAATATGCTATCTAAGTTGGTCATAACTTTCCTTCCAAGGAGTAAGCGTCTTTTAATTTCATGGCTGCAGTCAGCATTTGCAATGATTTTGGAGCCCCAAAAAATAAAGTCTGACCCTGTTTCCACTTTTTCGCCATCTATTTCCCATGAAGTGATGGGACCAGATGCCATGATCTTCGTTTTCTGAATGTTGAGCTTCAAGCCAACCTTTTCACTCTCCTCTTTCACTTTCATCAAGAGGCCTTTGAGTTCCTCTTCACTTTCTGCCATAAGGGTGGTGTCATCTGCATATCTGAGGTTATTGATATTTCTCCTGGCAATCATGATGTTAGCTTGTGCTTCTTCCAGCCCAGCGTTCCTCATGATGTACTCTGCATATAAGTTAAATAAACAGGGTGACAATATACACCCTTGACGTACTCCTTTTCCTATTTGGGACCAGTCTGTTGTTCCATGTCCAGTTCTAACTGTTGCTTCCTGACCTGCATACACGTTTCTCAAGAGGCAGATCAGGTGGTCTGTTATTCCCAACTCTTTCAGAATGTTCAACAGTTTATTGTGATCCACACAGTCAAAGGCTTTGGCATAGTCAATGAAGCAGAAATAGATGTTTTTCTGGAACGGATGTTGGCAATTTGATCTCTGGTGCCTCTGCCTTTTCTAAAACCTGCTTGAACATCTGGAAATTCACGGTTCACATATTGCTGAAGCCTGGTTTGGAGAATTTTGAGCATGACTTTACTAGCGTGTCAGATGAGTGCAATTGTGCAGTAGTTTAAGTATTCTTTGGCATTGCCTTTCTTTGGGATTGGGATGAAGACTGACCTTTTCCAGTCTTATGGCCATTGCTGAGTTTTCCAAATTTGCTGGCATATTGAGTGCAGCACTTTCACAGCATCATCTTTCAGGATTTGAAATAGCTCAATTGGAATTCCATCACCTCCACTAGCTTTGTTTGTAGTGATGCTCTCTAAGGCCCACTGACTTCACATTCCAAGATGTCTGGCTCCAGGTGAGTGATCACGCCATCGTGATTATCTTCATTGTGAAGATCTTTTTTGTACAGTTCTTCTGTGTATTCTTGCCACCTCTTCTTAATATCTTCTGCTTCTGTTAGGTCCATACCATTTCTGTCCTTTATCGAGCCCATCTTTGCATGAAATGTTCCCTTGATATCTCTAATTTTCTTGAACAGATCTCTTGTTTTTCCTATTCTGTTGTTTTCCTCTATTTCTTTGCATTGATTGCTGAGGAAGTCTTTCTTATCTCTCCTTGCTAGTCTTTGGAACTCTGCATTCAGATGCTTATATCTTTCCTTTTCTCCTTTGCTTTTTGCTTCTCATCTTTTCACAGCTATTTGTAAACTCCATGTTTATTAAGTACCTAATATTTATGAAATGCTGCCCTAGGTAATGTGAGTAAAAGAAAGATTAGTAAGTTAATTTTAAGAATTCTTGCCCTCAGGAGCTCTAATTTACACTATTTAACATCTTAGAAGAAGTAAAAAGTGTGATAGTATTATGAAAAATAAGGAAAAGAAGCAATTGCTACTGTGTGTTGTATTAGCAGAATTGCCCAGGATAAAATAAATAAGGTGATTATTGGGCTCCACTTGGCAATCCTTAGACCTTGAGAGGAATACCATGTCCCACTTGGGATAGCACACTTTTAAAAACATAGACACATTTGCCAGAAGTTTCAAAAGAGAGCAACAAAAAATGATGAAGGGATTTGAAAATGGGGCCTCTAAGAAAAGGCTGAGAGACCTGAGCATGTTCAATTTTAAGGAGGAAGTCAGAGGGGACACATGGAAACTGTTTACAGATGCATAAAGAGGTGTCATAGAGAGGAGAGGGACCAATTTTTCTCATTAGTCAACACAGACACTTCAAGAAGTAATGGGTTTAAAAGTCAAGGGGGGAAATGCAGGTTAAATATTAGATTAAATTAGGTGAGATTTAAATATTTAAAATTTTATGTTTCTGAGTATAATTAAGCTGCGGAGACTAAATCAAGTTAGAATTGGCATAGGCGTTGAGAGGGAAAACAAATCAGATCTGATGAAGGTTAATAATTAAAAGAGCTTATATTTGCATAAAATATAAAATATTTTAAAACACTTTCCGTATGTATCATTTTACTGATCTCTCAACAATCTCAGGAAATCATCAGGGGGAGTATCAACTAGGTTTATAGCTGAGAAAATTGAGTTTTTTTGTTTTTTTTTGGATTTTAAGGTGTCATATATGTCCCATGAAATTCCTTTTCTCTTCATATTTATTAGGAGAGAACTGAGCAATATAAATTGTAGACCAATTAGCAATTTTGTTTACATAAAGGGCAAGAAATATTATTGAACTTATACCTGTTTTATCTGTATCTATTATTTGTCTCCTGTTTACAATTGTGGAATAAATTCAACACTTGGTATTAAGTTTTGACAAATGATTGCCAAACCTAATATAGTCTTTGAAGGCAGTTGATATGGTGAGATGGTGAGACCTTTCTCTATCATAACCTATTAGTGGAGATATTTCTATTTCATCTTTTATGAATGTCACACCCCTTATCTGTAGAATGAAATCCATAATATCTCCTGGTTTCTTCCAGACTTAAATGAGAATCAAATGAGAAAATAGATCTCAAATTCCCTTGACCTGTTCAAAGAAATAAATTATAAACTGTACTTAGCATTTTGAGTGGGAGAAAATATATATTTTTGTTGTGTTGTGGCTATTTTAATTTGGTAATTTGTTTCTATTTTCATTTCAACCAAACCTTTGTTTTATTTATTTTTTTAGAGTTTCTGGTTTCAGACCCCTGAGGACAAAGCCAGTGTCTGTTCTAGCATTTAAAATTTACTAGCCTAATGTAGGTATTGATTAACTGTGTGGTGAGTGAGTGAATGAGGAATGGGTGAATAAATATTTTCAGGATACTATGGGATGTGAACAAGAGATTGATGGTACTGTCGACTAAGAAAAAGATGCACAGCATCAGAGTTGTGAGTTAAGTTTCATTTGGGGGTAAAATGAGGACCGCAGCGCAGGAGACAGCACCTCAGATAGCTCTGAGAAACTGCTCCAACAATGAGGAAATGGTCAATACATATGATTTTGGTGAAGGTGCAGTCAAGCACTTATTTTACAAAAGTTTCCTGCTAGGGATTTAGTGCTTTTCTAGATATGAGGAGATGCAAGGATTGGGATCATGAAATCAGTTCCTGAAAATATCTATCTGAAGGCCTGTTCCACCAGTTTCCCTGAAGCGCAAAATGCCTTATTCTCCATTCCGAACTCCCCTCCAGGGTGTGTTGAAGGTCACCAGCTGCAGCAGTACAGGGTTCAATCTCCACAGAAGCAGATGGCAAATGCTCTTGGCAAGTGCCAGTTTGTAGTTGACAGGATTATATATAATAATCTTGATGTATTCTTTAATGATGTAAATATTATATAACACACTATATGTATATAATATATATAATCTGTATATATAATGTAAATAACATTGTGTTTCAGAGTCTGAGACCCTGTAAATACTAAAATCCCAGTAGGGGAGACAGATTTGCAGACCATTACAGTACTTTGTATAAGAAGAATTGTTTTCCCAGCAATGGGAAGTAGCTAACAAATTTTACCAAAGGAAGACCATTTGGCTGCTGAGAACTCCACAGAGAAGTCATCCCAGAGGCAGACTATATTGAAAGACTCTTGGTATACATGGCAGGGCTTGCAAAGGAATGGAGTTTTCGGGAAAATTCAGCCTCTGTCAACTCCTTAGAAGCTCAGTGGAGTACCATCCTCGCCAACAGAGTTCAGGGTACCCCCAGCATCACTCCTGCAGGAAGGCTACAGCGGGGGTGTTTACTAGAAGCATACAGGAAGTTTAATGGCTCCCTTGCATAATGTTGAGAGTTTTTGTTTCCTTCTGAGATTAATGTGTGTATATATTACAGGTTCAAAATGGTATCTTCATTAGTTGGAGGAAGTTGCATCACATGCCCCACACCTCCCTTTTCCAGCACACCAAGTAATAGAATCTATTTGCCAAATTATGAAGCCTGATAGAGAATGACAACTGTAATTTGAGAAAATGGGATCTCTGCCCCCTCCCCTGTTTTTTTTTTTTTAAGTGGGTTGCTAAAGTTTAAAATGCAAAGAAGTAGACTTCATAAGGGGTCTATTCTGTTTCATCTGTGGAGGAAAGACGTATGTTGTTAACTGATGAAACATCTGCGGTGGAAGCAGAGCGACCCCAGGAAAAACTCGAAGTCAGTCCTCTGCCTTTGACAGCACTACAGCCTAAATCAGTGCCCTTTCTCTCGGGGGCCTACAGGCATTGTGTCTGCCCACGGCTGCTGGTGCGTCTTCCGGAGGTTCCCCGCCAAGGCCCGCTCTTCAGTCTGATCACTTTGGGGCAGTTGTCTGCCTCCCTTCAGCTGAAATGTACCTGTCTGTGCCCCATCCCTTCAGGCCCCTGATCTGGACAGTAGGCTAATCTGACAGATGTCACTTTGATGGTATGTCAGAAGCAGCAGCCTGTTTCTGGGCTCCTCTTGCCCTCCCCAGGACTGCATGTTCACTTAGAAGCCTTCTAGGTATAATTACAGAAGGGAACACATGAAATCAAATCACAGCTCTGTGGGAGAGAGGGGTTTGGACTAGATCTACCCATGTGGGAAAGTGAAAGTTTCATTCTTTCTTTTTAAAAAACAAATATTCGCTGAACAGCAGCAAAGTACCATGCACTGTGTTAGAGCATAAAGATGCCTAAGCAAACAAGGCATAATCCATGACTTTATGAAGCTGAGAAGGTACATACTCTATATAAATATTTCATATAAATCACTCAAATTCAGAACATTTATTGAGCATCTTCTATGTGCATGACTCTGTGGAGCAACAGAAACAAAATCTCTGCCTTCATGGGGACTGCATTCTAATGGGGCTCAGCAGGTGAACAGGAATCCATGTTACTTATTTGTTGATTGACCAAAATGAAAAATTTATCTTCCTAAAGCTTATTTTAAAATGATCATTTTTAAACCTCATCTTAAATTCAAATTGTCTTTGATCACATTTGATGCAGATTAGGATAACCTTCCTGTGTTACCTGAAATACATTTAAGGCAGCCCTTATTTGAAGGAATCTGGTTTTGAATTTTTCATAGTGTGTTAATTACCTTCTAATTAATTTTGTGTGTGTGTTTCCAAAAGTTGGGAATAGTAAAGAGATAGGGTATGACTCTGCAGAGCTTTTTAAGGTAAAACATGCAGTCAGATCAATGCTCATGTAAATTAGAACTCAGGAAAAGTACTGAACAGCAGGATTATATTATCAAAAATCTGGCTGATAGGTTTTGAAGTCACTGAGCTGAATTTATTTAGAAGTACATCTTAGGAAGGCTAAATAAACATCAACACTATTGTCTATTCTAAGTCAGGATCTTGCTTTGTCTATTTTCCAGGTGATAAAACATTAACTGTGATTAGTGTTATCATCAAGCATATTGAACAATCTATAAATTAACAGCAATACATAGGCATATAGTCCAAGGATGAGAAGGAAAAAAAGTGAATTTTTTATCTTTTTTTTTTTTTGCTGGGGAAATAATTCAACACCTTGAGTCAGCTGTGGCTCAAGGGTCCATTATAACTTCAAGATTTTTTAAAAGCCTGTGTCTGGGGTATGGGAGATGAATTTTGTTCCAAAGTGGTGACATGGGCAAGTGTAAACTCCTGGGAACAATTTCAGGCACACTGAGAGTCTGATCTAAGCAAAAATGGACAGTACAGGGAAGATGGAATTCTCAAACTTGCTTCCTGACCTTGGCTGATAGTCCTTAGCAGTTGGTAATTAAAGAAAATACTGAGGCTGAGAAGATGAAGAAGGAATAAACAGGGAGAGTAATCCAGAATTAGAGGATATGTAAATAATAATATAGATAATAAGATGGGGCAAACATAGGAACAGTGCCTCTGACGAAGAGGGCTCTACTTTGTATTGAGGTGATGGAGTGATATGGAGGCTCTAGGTTTGGTTTAGCAAGAGGAAGAAATATTCATTCAAAATATTTATGTTTTATATATCTCTATATATTATGTTTAAAGTTTAATTATATTGAAAACACTCATCAGCTGTTTTGGTATCCTGCCTCTTTTCTCCTTTTGCCATGCAAGTCTTGCGTTCCCTTTCTGAAATTTTTCTGGGCTCATAGCTACACTGACGCTATGCCCATTCTTTCATCAAAGAAGGGTATTCTGCCCTGAGTCACAAACAAGGAGAGAATAAAGTTATATAACATCTACATGTTATCGTTACAACAGTTGAATAAAAATTAAAAGTCCATCAAGTGATCAGGTAGAAGTCAATAAAAAGGCCAATAAAAATCAAAGGATGAGCCAAAAGAGACGACTTGGTGTGCTAGAAAATGCCAGGAAAAATAAAAGAAAAAAATGTGGTGAGATCTTCTCCCTGTGGCCTCGGGGAAGCACATGATAAAATTAATTGAAGCTCATCACCCATGAAAAAGGGCTACAGTTGGAGCAGTAGCTGCACTGTCTCCATAACAGTGGTGGTTCTTTAACTTAAAACAAAGATAGTGGATTTTTGTTTTAGTTCTGGAGCTTTCTCAGATGCTGAGCCAGAACTGTTTTTTGTCTTTTATTTTTACTTTTTGCCTCTATTCAACTGAATACTGCATTTTTGAGTAATAACAGAATATTGATTGGTTCACTTGAGCCACTATCTGTTGTGAAGTCTACTCAGTGTAAGCCATTACTCTAAACACCAGGATACAGAGATTAGTAGTATCAGCTTTCAAAACATTTGTAGTCTGGTAATAGTATATGACTAGATTTTTCGTATGATTTGTGTATAACAGTCTGCTTCTGATACCATCACGTTTTTTCTATGTCACACACAAAAAGTTTCTTTTGGGAAATTATTTAAAGGAAACTAGGATGAACCTATACAAGGGTTTCATAAATGTTTTATCAGTAAATTTGACTCCCCAGTTACATTAAAGCGTTCATCTTGTTTCTTTTTAAGTCCAAAATGTCTTATCTTTAATTGACGTAAAGCAACCGCATTAGTAAAATTTGTCCACGGGTGAGAACGTAGCTTGATTAAAACAGATTGCTCCAGTAAACTGATTGCCATTTGATTCTATAAACATATAATTTCTTACCATGAATAAAATGCTGTATGTAAAATAAATAGGGCAAAATAGTCACTTATTATTTAAATTTGAGTTAGTAGTCTGATCTTCTCATATCTCCAAATAGTCATAATTTCCCAGTTTAAAAAAACATATTTTACAGGCTAACAAAGAGTTTTGTAAAGATAGAGTCGGCAATTTTAAGAAGTCAAAATTGTCAGTTATGAGGTTTTTTATACATTACTTTTCTCAAGTCTAGTTTTCTCTCACTTCTCAATTGGATCACTCATCCTATAGATATGAGTCCTGATCAAAGTAAATTATATGATCATATAATCGTTCGAGTCTGGCATGATTTTACATTGACTAATCCCTTGTCTTTTTAAACTTTGTGCTATATATATGTATATATATATATACTGGATAGCATGTGATATACACACATGTATACACACACATGATATGCACATGTATATGTGATACACATGTATATCACATGCTATGCTATACACATACATTATCTCAAAACTGTTAACATTCTAAATTTAAAAATAATTTATTGTGTAAAATATGTTGTTATATATCATGGCACTTGTGGCAGTACTTGATGCAACTTAGTGCTTATTCTTGTAACTATTCCTGTAATAGTTTGCTAGCACTCTCATAACAAAGAACTACAAACTGGATGGCTTGAACAACAGAAATTTATTGTCTCACAGTTCTAGAGGTTAAAAGTCCAAGATCATGATGCTGGAAGTCCAAGATCATGATGGTGGTTTCCTCTGAAGGCTGTGAGGGAAAAATCTTTCCAGACCCCTCCCCGCTTCTGGTAGTTTGCTGGCAAGCTTTAGCATATTGTGGCTTCTGATGTATCGCCCTGACCTCTGACTTCATCTCTGGGTGATGTCCTTCCTATGTGCTTGTTTGTTTCTCCACCTGGCATTCTTTGTATAAGGAGACACCTGTCATATTGGAGTAGGAACCCATCCTACTCCAGTATGCGCTCATCTTAAATAATTATATCTGCAAAGACCTTATTTCCAAATGAGGCCATATTCTGAAGTTACACTATGGGTTAGACTTCAACATATTAATTGGGGGGGAGGATATAATTCAATCCTTAACAATTGCTCTGCATAACTGATGAGAAAGTAAAGAATTAATCTTGTGTAGGAAGAGATAACCTAAGCAAAAAGAGATACAAAACACCTCCCTCAAATTCCTCACATTTAATTGATTTACTAGAAAATTATGAATTTGCAAACATAGTGTAGCATAGTATGATAACTAAAGCAATTGAATAACCCATCCAAGACTCTAATCATTAATATTCAATCAGAGGTGCTGTGTATTTCTACTTAAAATTGATCCTGTAAAATGCAACTTAATTAATTGTACAATTTGTCTTAGCATGAGATTTGTTATATTTGTAGAGATAGCATAGATATCTTGTTTCTCTCAGAATGCTTGGGTTCAGTTGGGACCTTAATAGCATGTAGATAGTGGATTTCTTATCAACTCCTGCTGATTTTAATACATTTATTTATGTGTTCAACAACCAAAATCACCAACTTGAGCTATTGTTCAACGTTCTTCTATGTGACTTTGTGATTGTACTAATATGTAAGAGCATCATTTGATACAAATCAAAGATACACAGTTGTCATCACAGCTCTTTTAGCATGATGACCCCTTAAAGGCATAGAATGTGGGACTTTGTGGCCATTTTTTTCATGTATATCCTAAAGGCTAACCATTAATAGTAGCTTTGACAGAAACTCATTGTTCAAAACTTAAGATCAATTTTGGACTGTAAATGCTGAATCCCAACAAGCAAAAATTCTAATCATTTATTTTTATGTTATTCATTATGCTTATATTGATAAGGTTTAACATATTGAGACATACATATGATTTAATCTCCGTAAAAGGTCAATGAGTCTCTCATTGAATATGTGCCAGTCTTGTTCAATTCTGTTCATATGTGTGAAAGCCCAGTGAAAAAGTCATTCATTGACAGTAGTCCTTTTCACTTTTGGTGCATTTTCCAACTGTCCAATGTAAGAGTTATAGTTAAATAATCACTAGGATTTCCCTTTAGGTCTAACATCTATGATGTTTTTGTTGATGATGATCATAGGTGACTGTTGCGTCAGCATAGGTTTATTGTAATTGAGTTCAGAAAACTTAGTAAGAGTTAAATTAAATATGTATAGAGAAAAGGGTTGAGTTAATATGGCAGCAAGTCACTGGACATAGACTACAGCTTCTTGATCATAGAAATCTTATGGTAAATGTAATAGCTTAGTTTCCTTCCCAGAAATTTTCTATGTGGTTCACTGGCATTTGTTGATTTTATCCCCTCTTCAAATGTGTAAAATAGGTTTAGAGAAGATAAGTAACTAAGATAACTTCTCTAAGATGCTTAGAGAAGATAAGTAACTTGCCCAAAGTCCTACAGGTGGTATATTTTAGAGGGGGTTGCTTAAATCTCAGGCTCCAATGTATATATTCACACCTCTGTTATGTAACACCATGGCACTGGTATACATCTATGATTTTCATCTTCTCAGTACTCCACCTCTCTTTGAATCAGATACAGCTATCCTGATGACTAGGGTGTAACCCACAGTTTTGAGAATACAGCTCTTGCTGGCCAGAGAACCACAGATAAACTAAATAGTTTATAGTTGTATACCTATGTGCTGTTGGGCTGTGATCACCCTTAATCACCACCTCACTTTAGCAAAGCTCTTTACTTGCCATCCATTCATTTTTAAAAATTTTAATTAATTTATTTTAATTGGAGGCTAATTACTTTGCAATATTGTGGAAGTTTTTGCCATGCATTGACATGGGCCACAGGTGTACATGTGTCACCCCCGTCCTGAACCCCCTCCCACTTCCTTCCCCATCCCATCCTCCTGGGTTGTCCCAGTGCAGTGGCTTTCATTTAAAAAAAAAAATTATTAGAGTATAGTTGATTTACAATGTTGTGTTAATTTCAGATGTATAGCAAAGTGAATCAGCTATGCATATATTTTTCCATTCTTTTTTAGGTTCTTTTCCCATATAGGTATTCTAGAGTATTGATAGAGTTCCCTGTGCTATACAATAGGTCCTTGTTAGTTATCTATTTTTATATATAGTCGTATGTGTATATCAATCCCAACATCCCAATTTATCCCTCAGCCTGCTTTTTCTCCTTTTGTAACCACCAATTTGTTTTCTCCATCTGTGACTCTGTTTCTGTTTCATAAATAGGTTCATTTTTACCATTATTTTAGATTCCACATATAAGCACTTTCCTATGATACTTGTCTTTCTCTGTCTGACTTACTTCACTCTTGACACCCCTCTTTCAGAATTTTTACAGATTCAGTGTTTGTTTAATTACTGTCAAGTCAAGCAGTGGTTTGCAACTGTTTCTGAAGGCAGATAAAATGTCATCTCTCAGCCAAAAATACACTGAATTTCATTCAACGCTGATAAAAGAAGTATAGTATACAAAACATGTCCATTAGGTGGACAGTGTTTATCTAAATTAAAAAAATTTTTTTCCTTCAAAGATAAACTTTGAATTGATTTGATAAAACTAGTTTCTAACTGCATCATAATTATAACCTTTAAATACAAATTGTCATGGAATCCTTCTATCGGACTAATAGAGTTGACTCAATTGGGATTTCAGGATTTTCTGTTTTATTTCCTTAAAGTGAGTATTTCTTGCTCTCCCTGAGACATTGCTTCTCCATATTAATTAACTAATATGGTTTCCTAAATTTGCCTCCGTCTCCTCTCCATTTCTTTTGCTTATGTCTATTGGAATACATTTTAAAGATTTTTGCATGTGAAATGACTCCTGCATCAAAGAGTATGTATAATTTCCCTTCATTTTTAAAATAAAAGATAGAAAAATATGGGAACAATTTTCAAAACTTTTATGTTCTACATATTTTGTTTGGGTTTATAAATGAATGCTGCTGCTAAGTCGCTTCAGTTGTGTCCGACTCTGTGCGACCCCATGGACAGCAGCCCACTAGGCTCCCCCGTCCCTGGGATTCTCCAGGCAAGAACACTGGAGTGGGTTGCCATTGCCTTCTCCAGCTCTCTATATTTTAGGTATTATAATTTGAGTCTCAAAAAGTTGTTACAAAGCACCGAAAGCAATTTTGCTTTTAATTACTTATAGCTCTCACTCAGTATTTCTGAGTCAAAACAGCTCTGCCATTAGTGTTCATGGACAAGACAGGATGCAATGCAGAGCACATATCCTGTAAGCAGCGTGATAGATCCAATCATCTGATTCATTATAATACAAATATTGTAATCAATCATAATATTCAGTGTTCCACAAATCCACAGATCTGTGAAAAGGAGAAGAAAAAAGGAATTAAGCTATCAGTGAGTTTACTGAAAAAGGAAAAGCGATTTCCTGATTATCATCATTCAGAATTAGACAGACATATACATGATAATCATTCATATTTTAAGCAATAATATGAAAATCAACAGAAAACCCTGAAAGGGAGAGTTTTTTATTTTTTTCTAAGATGTGAAAAAATAGACTTATGTGCTAATTTAATTACCCTTTAAGTTAATGACATAATGAGTTTCTAGAGCATTAGATAGGAATAAATATTGTCCTACATTTCCATACCTGAGTCCTAGCGAAAGGGCTTCTGCTTAATATAGCCTTGAATTTTTATGTCTGAGCGCAGTCTCTCTGCTCCTTCCAATTTTGATTCCTGAGCTGGGGGAATGGGTCATCAGTCCACAGTCACAATCGAAGAACCATGCTCTCTGTATTTTGGTTTCCTGAGCCTTGAAACCCTTTTGGGTAATATAGCTTCTCCATTTTGAGTCCTGTCACAACTCCCATTTCTGATGACTTCTGTCTGTGTCTTTTTCATGTCAGGTCCCCAAGTTCAGCTACACCTATAAGTAGGTAGACTTTGAGCCTTCCCAGTTAGGCGTGATCTGAGTGGTTTGCAAATCATGGTTCTGCTGACACAGCTATATAACCAATAGAGCCAATTTGGCTCTTCCTAAACTGCTGTTCTAATGGGACAGTGGTCTGAATGCAGAATAGATCTAATGTGTTGAAACAGATTTAGAAAACATCGTGTGTATCATTAGCCTGATACATGTTGTTATCGTCACTTTTGTTAATGCTCTTGCATGATTTCCTAGGTTATTTAATATGTAAGTAGATAGTGGCTGTGAATATAAAAGAATGAGTATTTTCTACACTCCTTTAACCTTGGAACTCTTTTTCACCTCCCTACCATCACCATTGCATTTATCTTAATGTTGCATTCAGCACAATTCCAGATATACATATTTTGGGAATTTGAGGATGAAGATATATTTCTCGCATTAAAATAGAATTCTTGGCACACTGGGAGAGAAAATACACTAAGTTTTTAAAATCAGTCTGTAACATTTTTAAATGGATTAGACATTTTGCTCTTCCTGGATTATAAGTAGTTGAAAATAGACTTTCATCAAGGGGAGAGCAAAAGATGCCCTGAAGTGCTAAACATCCCTAGGCGGTTTCCAAGTGGAGTCCCATCATGAATGTTCCCAGCAGAGGACAACATCGCACAGTGTAGGGTTGTAGTAAGGCCATTGACATGAATGATATTGGAAATTATGTTTACTTCAGTTTCTTCGGTGAGAACAGAAGAAATTGACTGTGTAGTCTGTATCATCAACCTTTTATCTCTGATATTACAAGAATCTGATTACCTTGAAAACCAAAGGTAGGGACCGAGAGAAGCAAAATGGTAAAGGCCATAAAAAGCAGGGCTTGACATGAATGGTGCATCCATGATGGTTTGTTTCAGTCTGACTGTGCAGCAGTTCATGAGCCTTATCTCCCAAAGCAACCCAACCGCACATAAAACTCTGGAGAATTTGTCAAATGCTCAGTGCTAGTTCAGGTTGTTCAGTAGCCAAGTTGTGTTAGACTCTCTGCGACCCCTTCGACTATAGATGCCAAGCTCCTCTGTCCTCCACTGTCTCCCAGAGTTTGCTCAAATTTAAGTCCAATGAGTCGGTGATGCTATCTAACCATCTCATCCTCAGTGCTATAGAGACCACAAATATTCATAAGATACATGTCACATGTGTATAACATATGTCTGTTTTTTTCCCTCTGACTCTAAACAAAGGAGTTGGAAATAAGATAAAGCAACTGAATAAATCATCGTAAGGATGCAAAATGCTGTAATTATGACAGTAAAGAGGACAATTTGTTTCTTCTTTCCTTTGAAAGGTCAGTCATCTCAGGTCAAAGGGTTAGAAAGACAAGTAAGATAATGAAAGTAACTTATAAACAAAGAAGGTAAAATTGTGTCACGTCACAGTCAAAGGAATGAGAGGTGGTTTGTAGAGTGGTTACAGAGCTGGCTTCTAGAGATTCTGGTCCAAATTCCCTGATTGAGCTCTCTGGGTTCAAACTCCATCATTACTACCTTACTAAGTCCCTGTCCTCATATAATTCTCTCATTCTCTCTGCTTTTCATTTCCATCAAGTACAGAATGGTGTAGATGATGATAAATGCCATGCCTGTCTGATAGAGCCATTGTGATGATGAAAGAAGCTCATGTATGAAATATCTAGATACGATAGCAATTAAGTGTTATTATTAACAACAAATTATATCCAATGAAGATGATCCAAGAGGGGTTCAGAATGAAGATCACAGTGACATAATCTATAAACAGGTGAAGTTTTAAAGAGACAAAAGAATTGAGCATGGTATTATAGGGAGAGGGATAGTCATGAATAAAGGCATCAAGATGAGAAATCAAAGGGAAGGTTTGAGAAACAGCAAACCAATCAGTTTGGATAAAGCATTGATCCTTTACTGGTCCGTTTGCTCATTTGGTGGGAAAATAGTAGGAGATGATTCTGGAAAAATATAGTTTGTAAGCTTTTAAAAGATTGGAAGAGGAGTTTCAAATGGGGCTTAGTCAATGTCTGTGTAGCTAAGTGATTTGAAAGGCACTGTAACTGCAATTATAATATCAAAATAGTTCTGTAATTATTTGTTTAAATAGCTAATGGTCTAAGAGTAAGAAAATCCCTGGACTTGAGCAGAAGACATGGATTCAAAACCATCCTTTATACCTTTGGATGTAAACACTGGAAGCTTTAGTATCTTAATCTTTAAAGTAGGGAAAGCAATGTCTAAATCACAATTGTTTCTAAAATAAAATAATTATATAAAAAAGGACAAGCAGTGCTGGGTTTAGGTGGATATTTAATCAATTTTACTGTGAAGTCTCTGCTCTAATAAAATCTCCTCATGATAGTCTATTTATCAGACTGTCCAGCGTGCTATTCAAATTTTTGGACCCGAATGTTAACATCCCAGCTCATTCTAGGTTGCAGAAGTTCTCCAAAGTTTCCAGAGTCCCTGAAGTTATTCATCCTGAGTTACATCTTTTGGGTTGACAACTATAGAAAGTTTCAGAATACACTGACTTCTGAATCAGCATCTTTTTCTTACAAAATAGATAGCAAATCTGGTTGCCAGATTTCCCCAATCACTCTTCTGCCATGCTGATGCTCTATAATGGCTCCAAGGGAAGAAACAGAAACCATCATGCAATGAAAAGCAAAATGAATAAAAGAAGGCAGGGTAATTGACAGTTTTGCTGCAACAGCATTTAATTTGAATTATTTGATACTTACTCTTCACCCATTGATTTTTAGGTTCACTGATTCTTTGTTTGCATTCCCCCTTTTAGTTTTAGACTGAGAAATGATGTATCATTTGGGTAATTTTCCAGAATCACCTTTGTTATTTTGTCAGTGGCAGGCAGCACAGATGGGTATTCGAAGGTCTCTGTATAAATGCCAGCAATAGAGGTGGTAACACTGTCCTGAGTGCTTTCTCATGAAACAAATCAGATAAAGAAGAGGAAGCATTGCCAAGGCTGGCCACGACAGATGAAGTGGATCCAATAATAGACATCTCAATGGATACATACAGATGATTCAATATTGTGTGACCTTTCCTTTCAAACTCACTCACAGGAAACATTTTCTAACGGGATGCTAAGAAGATTGTTCTCCCACTCGATTCCTTGGAAGGAAGCACTATTCTCTGCATCTCCCTCATCCAGTAAATACTTTGTGAAAAGACTGGCCAATGTTAGGAAAAGAGAATTTCAATTCTCATGCCATTATAAAGGATTCAACTATAGTCTAAATGTATCCCTTTTTTCACCCTCATCCATTTATTTCTCCTGAAATACTCTGTTCATGGAAAAAAAATTATATGTATATATACACACACACTATGACCTTCAGTGTGTCTTAGAAAGTTCACAGTAATAATTTGGACCATTAAGAGACCCAAGCATTTTAAATATTTCTTAATGCAAACTACCTCTGTGGTGACGTATGTCCATAGCTAAGATGGTTACATCTGACAATTATCACACTTGTTTCTCTGAAGTGCTGTTGATAAGCATTGGCATGGTAATTGGCATACATGTATGGAGTCACCTTTTTCAAGCATTATAGAATATTCCAGCTAAGCACATGATTGTGAAATGCATTTCCTATATGACTTTGGATCTAGGCTGCTAGAAACAATAATTTTGTAAATGACAACTCTCCTCAGAGTTTAGACAAATACTGCCTGAAAGAAAGTTTTCAACTTTGAGTAAAACTATTTAACCAAATTTGGTAAGATAATCATGGATCAAGTTTAATATGAGTGTTCCTTGGCATTATTATTTTTTGCAGAATATTTTGTAGGCTAGTTAAAAGTAATAACTTTTCTTTGTTAGACATAATCTCTTGGCCTCAGTTTTCTTTTATATTCAAAGGGGTAAAATAGATATTATCGGATTGAAGATTGAATAAGTATGCTGAGGCTAATGACCGACATACAACAGCTACTCGTGTGGGGAAAGAAGATATTCTACAACTGCTTCACAAGCATGGAGGCACTCCTTTCCTTAAGTGTGTGAGTCTGCAAGCAGCTAGCAGGTCTCTCAGAGGAAGTCTTCTGAAAAATAGACATGTATTTGTAATCCTTACATTGTATTTTTAATTTAACAAGAGAGAGGACAGGAAAACACATTTTCTATTTTTATTGAAGTATTATATATTTACAATGTTGTATTAGTTTCAGGTGTGCAATGCACGCACACACAAACATATACACACATACACACACACACATGCTTTTTAAGATTCTTTTCCATTAGCAGTTAGTACAAGCTATCGAGTATAGTTTCCTGTGGTATATAGTAGTTCCTTGGTGTTTATTTTATATACAGTAGAGTGTTTCTGTTAATCACAGACACACTTTTTAATGTAAATTTCCAAAGTTGCAAAATTAGTCTATATGTTTGATTTTTGAATCCGATGAATTGACAGCTGTATCATAGTGAGGAAAGACTTAAGCCATTCTCAGATGAGGTCTACTGGACACTGAACAGTTAATTGTGGCAGAGACCAACTAGTCCCTTGCCTCTTTCCCCAGATGAGGATACAGAGGCCAAGAAATTCACAGTGGTTTATTTACGTCAGGGTAGAGTCCCTGTGATAGTAAAAACTTCCAGCGCAGTGATTTTTCTACCACATCTCTTCATCTTGATATTTGGTTTCCCATGGTTGTAAGATTAAAGAGGTGAAACCATCAGTTTAAAAAATCATTAAGTTTAACAACAGTTGGACTATTTGGAATATGGTTGAAAAGTGTTTTCGGCAAGAAGGCCATTGTGTAATCAAAAATAGATATTTGAATCTCACCCACTAAAACTTAAATATTACCCAGTGTAACGTGGTGCTGGTGGTGGTGACTGGCATCACCCACTCGATGGACGTGAGTTTGCGCAACCGCCAGGAGTTGGTGATGGACAGGGAAGCCTGGCGTGCTGAGCGACTGAATGAATTGAATGCAGTGTGCCTGAGTTATTTTTTACTGTTCATAGTTTCTCTCATGTTCTCTGCCTGTGTGCCCCCTTTTCTCTTACTTTAGAGAAATCTAGCATCTCATTTGGAGAAGGCAGTGGCACCCCACTCCAGTACTTCTGCCTGGAAAATCCCATGGATGGAGGAGCCTGGTGGGCTGCAGTCCATGGGGTCACTAAGGGTCGGACACGACTGAGCGACTTCACTTTCACTTTTCACTTTCACACATTGGAGAAGGAAATGGCAACCCACTCCAGTGTTCTTGCCTGGAGAATCCCAGGGACGGGAGAGCCTGGTGGGCTTCCGTCTATGGGGTCGCACAGAGTTGGACACGACTGAAGTGACTCAGCAGCAGCAGCGTCTCATTTGCAGAGCTTGGCAGATTGACGGCGTCCAGCACCCAGACTAGGCAGAAGGGCGCTAATAAGGCTTTTGCTGATAGAAGGCGCCCAAATATTGCTCAAGGTCAAAATGACATTTAATGCTCTTTCTGGCTAACAGATTCTACGAATTTTGTTTTACTTTGTTCTGGGTTTAAATAAGACCTGATTCCACAGTACCAAATTCCCAAAAAACATAGATATTGTTTTTAATTCTTGCATATCTAGAGACATTTTGATATTAAGGCTCAAGATTTCCTGAAGATACCATTCTAGTCTAAGACAGTATAAAAATGGTTGGTCAGATGAACATGTCGAGTCACAGGAAGTTTAAAGCATGTTTGCCCTATTCTAGAAAACAAGGAAATGCATGACATATTTTCCAAAATGTTTATGGCAAGAATTAGAATCTTTTTTTTTTTAAAGTAATGAACTCCTGTGAACTGAAAACCTAGGTATGCAGAATGCCTTGTACCCTGATGATGCTAGATAAATGAGGATTTACTATCCAGAGTCTTTCTGTAGAGACAAGGAAAGCCCTTCTCTGCACTAGTCACCCTTAATTACACCGAGTTTTTGGTGTGTCTCTTCAGGAGAAGGTCACCATGTCAAGAATAATGAGGGGAAATGGCATTGTGAACATTACCAGTGAGATGTGGTATATTTCTTACTTTCAATTATTGTCTCTTTGTTTGAATCATTAGCATTTGGCAGATTTGTTGCTGAGTTTGTTGTTCTGATTTAAAACTTGGGGTTAGGTTGAATATGTTCTTATCTTGATCTCATTTTTCTGCCTTGACTTGCATTTCTTTCTGAGTTTCTGACTTGAATTGCTCTATTTCTTTTTTTTTTTTCTGCTGAGCTTTGCTTTGTCTTGTTGTATTCCTATCTGGAGGTGTTCTCCTCCACCCACTTCATCATCTTGTTATATTTCTAATTTTCCTGTTTTGTTTCTCTGAGTTGTTCCTTAGCTTTTTGGTTTTTTCTTAAAGTTATTCTCCTATTTAGTGTATGCAGTACCTAATCAGTAAACTTCCTTGCTTGCTGCAAAAATTCCAAGTACTTGTGTTCTCTGTCGGCTCTGATACTGCCTGAGAGGGGTTTCTGTGCTTTGGCTAATGTGCTGTTGTCTAAATTTGCAGGGTTTCAGCTCATTACACTGACTTTAATTTTGATGTATTTGTATTTTATCCAGTTCAAGTCATGTTTCTTTCCTCTATCAATTTAATTACTTTCTGCCTGGGCAACACTGTGTTTATACAATTGCTGCTAAAGTGACAAAAGGTTTCTATTTAAATTACCACCCAGAACATCAGCAATTCAGTCTAAAAGATACATAGAGCACCTCTGATTGATGTCTTATCTTTGTGTGGGAAAGGAAATCTAGAATATCGAGAAGGTCTTCTTTATAGAAGGTAGTCAAGCCTGGTTTACAGCTGTGGAGTCATTAATGTAGGAGATGAGTGTAGGGCTATGAGGTCACTTGTGCTGCTTCCCTGTAAGATAAGAATATATGGCCAATTTTTGTTCTGTACAAGTCATGTCCTTATATCAATAGCAGGAAAAATGTCTTTCTTAGGTATTTAACTTATTTTTATCTGGAATACCAAGTTCCTGCTCTCATCTGTCTATGGGGGTATATACATTGTCTCTAAGCTCCTGAGTCTGAATCTTGGTCTTTCTCTAATAATTTTGCATTTGAGTTTGTAAGTCAGAAGCATTGCTTGAGTTTCCACTACATGCACAGTGATAGAGCAACTGATGGAAAAACAAATAACTTGGGAAACATGGTAACTCTTTCTGTTTTCAAAACATTTTTAATAATGGGAAAAACAGGGAAAAGCATATGAGAAATGTATCTTTGGAAACAGAAACAGGGAAACACCACAAGAAATCCATGGTTGGTTACTTCTGGGATATAATGTGCACACCTCCTACAGGCATCGCCATAGCCACTTGAAAATGCTTCAGAGACACAGGCTGATAGGCACAGGCTGACACCTGTTTGCCTGAACAAGGGTTATAGATACAGGGCATCAATTGGCTCATGAATATGACCAGCCAGTGTGCTCTCTCCTCAGTTGCTTAGTTCTGCTTTACATGTACCTAAAGGCAATGGCAACCCACTCCAGTACTCTTGCCTGGGAAATCCCATGGACGGAGGAGCCTGGTAGGCTGCAGTCCATGGGGTCGCTAGGAGTCGGACACGACTGAGTGACTTCACTTTCACTTTTCACTTTCACACATTGGAGAAGGAAAGGACAACCCACTCTCCAGTGTTCTTGCCTGGAGAATCCCAGGGACGGGGTAGCCTGGTGGGCTGCCATCTATGGGGTTGCACAGAGTCGGACACGACTGAAGTGACTTAGCAGCAGCAGCAGCAGCAGCAACACATGTATACAAGAACCCACTCTATTTATATCATCATGTATTTCCCTGAATGACCAGTTGCGGAGCACTCATGCTCAGCAAAACTGTACCATTTACTAAGGAGAAGAAAAAAAGATAAAAAAAAAAAAACACAATTCCTTTTCAGTAAAAGCATTTTCTCTAGTACTGGACAATTTTCCTGGGCCTCAGTTTTCCTACCTGTATAATGGGGATGAATGAAGTATG
Source organism: Moschus berezovskii (assembly GCF_049115385.1). Lineage (NCBI taxonomy): Eukaryota > Metazoa > Chordata > Mammalia > Artiodactyla > Moschidae > Moschus > Moschus berezovskii. The sequence goes on from NC_142476.1 coordinate 73,159,301, forward strand.
CAAAACAAACAGCGTAGCATTTCTAGAATATTCAGCTCAGAATGTGTCACTGGTGAGAGCTCTGTCAGGGAAAGTAATTTTTCCTTCTGCTCCCCTCTTGTCAGGGTCAGTTGTATCACTCTATCAAAACTAAATTTCTGGCCTAGTTCATAGCCGAGATTATTATGATATATTACATTAACACACTTGACCTTGATAGAGAATGGTTTTTCTGAGTTTATTGCCTGGCAACAGACTGGCAAATTCTCTGCTTCCTACACTCTTTGGCCCTCCTCTTGCCAGGCCTGGAGCTTTGTAACCTCTCCCTTAAGGTTCCCTGCCCTCAGTCTCTGGGGCCAGTATAGAATTCACCTGCAAGATGCAAACTCTTGCTTTAAGATTCTCAGGAAGTCAATCTTCGTGAAGAATCTGACTTTGTGCACACTTTTGACAACCTCCTAGCACGTTCACAAGACCTCCCCTCACCACTATCATCTTCTTGGTGCCAGCAATCGACTTCCTCTGTGATCTTGGAAACCTGCTTAGCACCCTAGAACCTGTGCTGCTATCTGGCTCTCACTAGGCTACCTTCTGAGACTAAAGTCTACCCTGAACTCTTCTTGACTCTAGGTTCTAACTATACACAAGGCTGTTGTGCTGAATTGTGCTGGCTTGTTGGGCCTTCCAAGTTCTGCCTATTTGGAGATAAACATGGTTATACTTGTCAGTCTGTCCAGATGTCTCCATTGCAGCCCTGCCTTTATTCTACTTTCTTCAGCCTGTGTCCTTCTAACGTGTCCCTGGTATGTTTTGAGTACCAGCTTATTGTTGTGCTCTGTCCATACAAACCCGTATGATTAGAAGCCACACTTTTCCCCCGAACCTTCAGCTAGATATTCAGACTACCTACCTATCCTGATGCTGGAAAGGCTGAGGGCAGGAAGAGAAGGGGGCAATAGAGGATGAGATGGTTGGATGCCATCACCGACTCAAAGGACATGATTTTGAGCAAGCTCCAGGAGATGGTAAATGATAGTGCAGCCTGATGTTCTGCAGTCCATGGGGTTACAAAGAATCAGACATGACTAGGCAACTGAACAGCAACAACCCACCTATGTAGATGTGTCTCCATTGGGTTCTGCCTTTCATTTCAGACCTGATCTGCTCGGCTGGGAGTCTTTACTCCATGATATCTTGCAGACTTCATGTAGCATTATGGTTTTTTCTTGTGACAACCATACCATTTTTTGTATGTTTGCATTTGAGATTTTTTTGGTGTGATGATTCCTTTTAGAATAAAATGCCTTTTCATGTAGCCCTTTGGATCCTTTCTATCCTCATTGAAATGGATCGTTATGAACTTACCTTATTCCAAAGTATATTCAGTATTGAACAACATGGTAACTCATGTTTAGGGCAGGGGCGCCAAATTTTTATGAACTCTAAAGCTCTGTCCATAGTTATAATGAAGCATCTACATAAAATTGTGTAATATGTGAGTTTTTTATTCCTCAAATAGCCTAATTGATTGTTCATTGGGCTCACTCAGCCAAAAGTAGAGAGAAACTTTGTACAGACATCATTAGTTTTTCTCCATTTAGAGATTAATCATGAAGAGCTCTGGCTCTTTAATTCTGTAATTTGTATATTTAATGGGCTGCTGCAGAATCTATGACAGTAATTAGCATAGCCTGAAAACTCATTAATACGCAACAACATGATTAATGCAGCATTAATGCAAACATGACTGAAGTTATTTGGGTTATGTAGTAAGAAGATTAAAGCTAAAATGTCCTGTTTGTTTTACCAGTGGTGAGTATAATAGGGTGGCAAAAAAATAAAATAAAAACAGGTATCAAATTAGCTGTTTTAAAATAGAGGAAAAAACAGAAAAAATTTAAATCAAGGTGACTTCCCTTTTCACTTAGCTTTAATATTTAGGGCAAAAAATATTCTCTACTTTTCCATCTATTCATTTATTCATAAAATTATTAATAAAGTTAAGTTCCCTCAACATTTTGGTTTAACCTAGTTAACCTTTCAGCAGCTTTAATATAATGTTATTAGTCTTACGATGAAAAATCTTTAAATTATACCAATCTTTAACCAATGTATTATACATTTGTCTTGACTAATATACACTATTGGCTATGACAAATAATTAAAAGACTGGTTGTTGATTATGTAAAAGTTGTATACTCTGGACCCTTCTCACTGTACTACAGTCTTAAGTCCATGTGTAATACTTTATAAGATATTGTTGTTCTAATTCCATAGATTTCAACAAAAACACATATTTGTCACATATTACATGTAAAGTAATGAAATAATCAATAGCCTTTTGGAAGAAATAGCTGTAAAAGTCTTGCTTGTTGTTCTTAGCTTCTTATATAGTCATACTGAAGTCTTTTTTTTTTCTTTCTATTTAATATAATCTGCTTAATTACCTGCCCTAAGCTTTAAATGACTTATTTCTCCATCTTGTAGTCAAACGTCGAGAATCATTTATCATACCTGAAACAAAACTTGCATTTTCAGGTCAAGCAATCTTGAAAGACTGAAGGGGGAAAGAAAAAAGTATATATCGGCTTTCTTGTGTTTGTTTTCCTCTATCTGTAATGAGAAAATCTTAAAAAAAAAATGGTTTTCTTAAAAAAATGTTTTTAATAAAAAAAAAGTCAAATGACTATATATTAGGTACCAGATTCTTGGCTGGTCCTTGTGGAGGAAGAGTCAATCCACCATATGGTATCTGGACTTGAAAATGGCCATGTTGTGGAGGAGAAGCTCCTTTCCACCTAAGGATTTTGACAGATGGGAATAAAACAGCGCTATAGAAAACAAAGAAATCAACATTACTGCTACCAACAGATGGCACTATTAGTGGCTTAAATAGTGACTATTTGTGAGACCAGTGCATTTGCTAACAGACTTTCAAAGGATAGTCTATTTTTAAGGAGGCAAGCCTCTATAAATACAAGAAAGTAGTACACATGCTCAATTTTCTTTAACTAGGGCCTTGTCAAAATCTCTGTAAAGTTTCTTTAAAATTATATATATATATATAGACTATTTCACTTCATTTAAATATATCATCTTTCACACAAATGCACATGTGTGAAATTAAGTTGTAGCAGAAATTTAAAGCAACATAATTAGAGGAAAACTGGTCTTTACATATAATCTATACAGAATTATATTACACTGGCCAACTGGTACTTACAAAACTGAGCAAGTAAATTCTACTGAAATATACCAACTTCCTATTTATTTTTAAAAATAAGACCTACAAATAGAAAATGCATCATTGGGTAAAATCATTTGCCTCTAATGTTTTATTTCACCTCTATGGGTTTTAGTGTACTAGAGAACTGTTTAATCAGACCATTACCAGATTGAATAAATGGCTACTTAGTGATTACTGGACTATTAAGTGATTGGGGTTTTGGAGAGCTTCTTTTTATAAATAAGTTTTCTTTGAATAGTTCATATAAGACCATCCTAATAAACGATATGGAACAGAATCTATTTGCTATACAATATCTCAGTCTTTTCTTTATTTCTGTATAGTGACAAAACAACCAGTCTTCTTAGATTGTAGCCAAATGTTTTTATTTTACAAAGTTATGCGGCCTTGGCTATCATATCTTCATACTGCCATTAACAGTGTTTGCAATCACTGGTTCAGAAAAATGCAGAAATGAGATATTTTTGTTTTGTCTTGAACTGAAAACAACCAAGACTTTAACACATTTAGATAATTTTTTTCTGTAGCTGTACTCCAGGGCCCTGTTGTTGAGGTCTTTAAAAAGTGGTGAAAGGATGAATTGGTGCATTCATTATTAAGGGATGGTATCATAGTGAGCCAACAAATATCCCATTAGAATTTGGAGATCAGGAATGGTTTTGCCTTGGATTTGGGGGAAGCAAAAAAGAAACACGTTGATTAAAGGGTGAGCCAAAAAACATTTTGTCTAAACTAAATTCTTGGGGGTTCATCATCTTTTCCATACTAGTGTCCCCATAATGGACAGCCTGTCAGAAAGACTCAATATTCATTTCTTTTTGAAAAAAAATATTGAAATTTAGTTAATTTATGATGTGTTAGTTTCAGATGTACTTCAAAGTGATTCAGTAACACACACACACATATATAAACTGTATCTATTCTTTTCCTTTTCTATTATGGATTATTACAAGATAGTATAGTTCCCTGTGCTATATAGTAGGTCCTTGTTTATTTTATATATGGTAGTGTGTATATTTTAATCCTAAACTCTGTATTTATCCCTCCCTCACCTTCCCCCTTTGGAAACCATAGCTTAGTTTTTTAATGTCTTTGAGTTTGTATCTGTTTTGTAAATACCTTCATTTATATTTCTATTTTTAGATTCCTCATATAAGTGATGTCATATGATATTTGTCTCTCCCTGTCTGGCTTACTTTACTTAAGTATGATGATCTCTAGGTCCATTTAGGTTGCTACAAATGGCAACGTTTCTTTTTATACAGCTGCGTAATATGCCATTGTTTATATATACCACATCTTCTTTATCCATTTATTTGTCAGTGGACACTTAGGTTGTTTACATTTCTTGGCTATTGTAAATGGTGATGCTATGAACATTGCCGTGCATGTATATTTTCAAATTATAGTTTTCTCCAGATATATGCCCAGGAGTGGGATTGCTGAATAATATAGTAGCTCTATTTTTATTTTTTAAAGGAACCTCCATTTTGTTATCCATAGTGGCTGTATCAATTTGCATTCCCACCAACAGTATAAGAGGGTTCTCTTTTCTTCACATCTTCTCTAGCATTTATTGCTTTAGACTTTTTGATGATGGCCATTCTGACTGGTGTGAGGTAGTACCTCATTGTAGTTTTGATTTCTCTAAAATTAGCAATGTTGAGCATCTTTTCATGTGCTTTTTGGCCATCTGTATGTCTTCTTTAGAGAAATGATTATTTAGATCTTCTGTCCATTTTTTGACTGGGTTTTTTGTATTTTGTTTTTTGTTATTGAGTTGTTTGTATATTTTGGAGATTGTTTCCTTGTCAGTTGCATTGCTTGCAAATATTTCCTTTCATGTTTTAAGTTGTCTTTCTGTTTTATTATGTCCTTTGCTGTGCTAAAGCCTTTAAGTTTAATTAGGTCTCATTTTCTTATTGTTGCTTTTATTTCCATTACTCTAGGAGATGGATCCAAAAAGATATTGCTGTGATATATCAAAGAATTTTCTATGTTTTCTCTAAATGTGCAGCTTTACATTTAGGTCTTTAATTCATTTTGAGCTTATTTCTATGTATGATGTTAGAGAATGTTCTGAGTTCATTCTTTCACATGTAGCTGTCATCAATATACATTTCTTAACTAGAGTAAGAACTTAGTGTACCTTTATACAGAAATATACTTTTTTTATAATAAATGACTGTGCACTTGTGAGAAGTTGGACCATGGAAAGGTTGTGCAATGAGGATACTGAGGCATCTGTTCTCCCAGAGAGCCCTGAGGTTGCTTAAGTTTTAGGACCCTTTCCATCTTGGAGCTGGACAATATTCAGTTCAGTTCAGTTCAGTCGCTCAGTCGTGTCCAACTCTCCGCGACCCCATGAATCACAGCACGCCAGGCCTCCCTGTCCATCACCAACTCCCGGAGTTCACTCAAACTCATGTCCACAGAGTCGGTGATGCCATCCAGCCATCTCATTCTCTGTCGTCCCCTTCTCCTCCCGCCCCCAACCTTTCCCAGCATCAGAGTCTTTTCCAGTGAGTCACCTCTTTGCATGAGGTGGCCAAAGTATTGGAGTTTCAGCTTTAGCATCAGTCCTTCGAATGAACACCCAGGATTGATCTCCTTTAGAATGGACTGGTTGGATCTCCTTGCAGTCCAAGGGACTCTCAAGAGTCTTCTCCAGCACCACAGTTCAAAAGCATCAATTCTTCGGCACTCAGCTTTCTTCACAGTCCAACTCTCACATCCATACATGACCACATACATACATTTCCCGTGGTCATGTATGGACAATATTCAAGATGTGTCTAATTACAAGCTTTCTGTTATGTAAACTGTAAAGGTACAGCATAGCCTGCATTGGTTAATACCAAATCAAAGGCCTCTCAAAGCAAATAAAAATCAATGGACTTTAATAGTAATAATAGCTAATACTTACACAGATTCAAAAGTTTCTAAGTACCTTATACACATTAATTTATTATTTCATCTCCCCAAGAATTTTGTAAAAAAAAGAAACTCTCATTATCTCCAATTATACATGAAGAAATTAGGTACAGAAAAGTTAAATAAGGTCCAAGGTAGTTCTAGAGCTGATATTTGAACCCAGGCACTGTGGCTCTAGTATCTGTTTATTTTTTAATTTTTAATTGGAGATATCCATCCACAGATGAATGAATGAAGAAGTTGTGGTACATATATACTGTGGGATGTTAGTCATAAAAAGGAACAAATTTGAGTCAGTTGAACTAAGGTAGATGAACCTAGAGCCTGTTATATAAAGTGAAGTAAGTCAGAAACAGAAAAATATTGTATATCAATGCATGTATATAGAATCTAGAAAAATGGTGCTGATGGAGCAATTTGCAGGGCAGGAATGCAGAGAATGGAATTGTGGACACAGCAGGAGGAGAAGCGGCTGGGACAAGTTGAGAGGGTAGCATTTATTTTGAATTGCTAAGGTAAATACCAAATTCCCTCTTCTTTGAAGTCACACCAAAGAAATGTCTTAACAAAATGATATAGGACATGTGGAAGGGGAAAAACAAAGATTGTTTTAACTCTTGCAATTCTATAAGTTGGACAACAGGGTGAGGGCTGGCTGCAGCCTCCTATTTAGCCAGCTAGGGAAATGGGTTCCAGCCTGGGTCCTCTTTTAAGTACATGATGTGTGTGTGTATTAGTCATTCAATGGTATCTGATTCTTTGCGAGCCCATAGTGTGTAGCCCACTAGGCTCCTCTGTCCATGGACTTTCCCAGTTAAGAATACTGGAGTGGTGTTGCAATTTCCTCTCCAGAGGATCTTCCTGACCAAGGGATCAAAGCTGGGTTTCCTGCATTGCAGGCAGAATCTTTATTGTCTGAGCCACTAGGGAAGCTGCTGGAAAATCCTTTTAACCTTCTAATTTTCTCAATACTTTCTCCAAAAGTAGTTAATATGTTTGGAGTGATTTAATTGAGATTCTATGCAATTATATTATCTGATTAAAACAAAAGTATTTGTTCATAAACATGTTTGTCTGCACAAAGGAAAACATTTCTCTGATTTTTAAAACAAGTTTGACTTATTTTTACTGAATTGAATTTACCTAATATTTTAGTCTTGTGATAAAGTATTAGACATGAATTAATAGCCAAATTCAAATATATGTATTGTTCTCATGCAAATCTGTTGTTCTCAATTGCTACAGTAGTGTGAATTTAAGAAAATAGAATTAGGTTGCAGTGAGAAGGGACTCAGTTACTTCCAAGGATTCACTTCCTAACAGTAAAAGTGATCATACAATGATATGGGCTACTAAAAGTATTATGAAATTTTACTTTTTCATTCATTCAGCATGCATTTATAGGCTTTCTGATTTTCAAAACACATTTTTAGAGGTAATAAATATTGCAGTCTGTTCACATTTGTAGCTTATGTATTCCTTGGCCTGAAACAAGACTGGTCTCTTCTAGTAAAATATCCTTTCCCTCTGGAGAGTGTCCCAAGATGCCATTGCAGTAAAGCACTTGATCCCTGACACACCAAGGTTGCCCAAGCTATAGACAAGGTGCAGTTCTAGACAGCCCACAGAGCTCCAGTCTTGCCCTACTTCTGCCAAGCAAGATAAAGTGGGGTAGGACAGGGACTGATTAGCCAAGGGCTTCTTGGCTGTGCTACACTGGCTTCCATGAATCTTCAGGAGTATCCCCATTCTTTCCACTCTCTGTTTATAAAACAGGCTATATGGAGTGATAATGCCAAAATAGATGGGTGCTTTGTATTGATCTGCAGAAGGTCCCCTAAGCCCTTGGGATGCTTTTTGTTTGTTATTTTGTTTTTCGTTTGTCATGGTGTTGAAAGAATAGCCAGCTCCTTCCTCTTGGATTCCCTTACTCATAAAGAAATTCTTCCATGGAAGAACCAGGACATGAGTATACCATTATCTTCAACATGGAGGGTCAGAATCAGAAGTAGACATTTTGATTTCATTTTGAGTTAAGCAATGTATTATTTGAAAGTGCAACAAGATAAATTGTTTTCACTTTATTTCACTTCTGAGATTCTAGTTTTCCCCAAAGAAGTCTGAAATATGGTTTAATATTGGTCCAGTTGCTTGCATTAGCTGAGTTTGTTAGTAGAAAGGCTTTTGTATAGAACTTCCAAAGCACATTTCTTTAATGCTGCTTGGGGTCATTGAACACCTTCAAACATTAGACTTGACATGAAAGACACTAAAGCATTTCAAGGTCAAGATCACTCAGAAATTATACTAATGCTGCAAGTAGAACTTGTTTTCCCACTACACTTGTTCTGTAAAATAGAACAGCATATTTCAGTACATTTTTTATACTTTGCATATTAAAATAAAGTTTTGATATATCTTTTTTGATATGATCAATATAAATATAATTCAATGAAATATGTGTGCATATATGTGCATATATATACATATGTACAACTGCATATATGAAGTATATATGTATGCACCTAGATCTTCTATGAGTTATAAGACATGAAAGTAGAACTGATATGCTTTATAGATATATGTTAGAAAGTTTATTTTTCAATTGTATAGAAACAAAATATAAATGATACAAATTCATTTTTTAAAATAATATTTTCATAACCACCTTTATTGAAAATTTAAGTTTAGCACTTATTTGCTAGAATCACTTGTTAAAATACCAACCATTTTACAAGTTGTCAAAGAAGAGCATACTATTTGTCAGGAAACCAAAATACATGCTGAATTTTCTATTTTTTTCTGCTTAAAATGAGTGTGATGTGTAAATTATAATTCACAATCCAATTGTCATTAAATGGCATTCAGTCTTATTATAGATCATCATGACTTCAATCCAACATACCACAATTATCTAAAATGATCTCAAAGTGGAATGTATTTATATAATAGATGAAATAATTATAACTGTAAGGTGATTGAAATTGAACATATAATGTATAAAAAGAAGGGATGACAACTTACCTTAATAATTAGTGAAAACATTTTTATTAAGATAATATATTCTTCATAATATAATTGCCTTTCTTGTGAAATTCTGATTTTTTATTAATGACGATATAAATATTTTGGTGTGCAAAAGCAGTTTGGGAAAATAATCTGGAGCTGGATAAATGGAAAGATACAAATATAGACAGCTATATAAATAGATCTATCTGTGTGTGTATAAAAATTTTTACCTAAAATTTCATGCATTATAGTTCTATATTTTTGTGATTAAGATAAAAGCTACTCAGAAGAAGAAATCATCTGAGATGGCCTTTGGTAACATTTGTTGCAGTTTATAGCACTTAGCTTGTTAATTGCTTTTGATAATAGAGTGTTTACTTTGGTGGTTCCATCCATGGGAAATTCTATGGAAATCCCCAGAAACTATAATTTACTAATCACCTAAAATGTTTTTTTCTTTTGAAGAACATTCTTTGACTACTCTTTCAGTTCAGTTCAGTCGCTCAGTCGTGTCCGACTCTTTGCGACCCCAAGAATCACAGCACGCCAGGCCTCCCTGTTTATCACCAACTCCTGGAGTTGACTCAACCTCATGTCCATCGAGTCAGTGATGCCATCCAGCCATCTCATTCTCTGTCTTCCCCGTCTTCTCCCACCCCCAATCCCTCCTAGCATCAGAGTCTTTTCCAGTGAGTCAGCTCGTCGCATGAGGTGGCCAAAGTAGTGCAGTTTCAGCTTTAGCATCAGTCCACTCTGTTAGCCTGTTGTTGCTGTTCAGTCACTAGGTCCTGGCAGACTCTGCAACCCCATTGACTGCTGTGCCCCAGGCTTTCCTGTCCTTCACTATCTCCTGGAGTTTGCTCAAATTCGTGTCCATTGAGTCGGTGATGCTATCTAACCATGTCATACTCTAGCTTTGTTGGCAAAGTGATGTCTTTGTTTTTTAATATGCTGTCTAGCTTTTGCCATGGCTTTCCTTCCAAGGAGTAAGCATCTTTTAATTTCATGGCTGTCATCACTGTCCACAGTGATTTTGGAGCCCAGGAAAATAGTGTGTCACTGTTTCTACTTTTCCCCCTTCTTTTTGCCATTAAGTGATGGGACCGTCTTTTAGCCTAATGTTTTCTAAATGTTTGAGATGGACCATACTCATATTTAGCTCTGTGTACCTTTCATAGGAAAGCAACTCAAGAAATGTACTTCAAGAGACGGATTAAAAGTTTTTAAAAATCAGCAAGAAACATAGGAATCAAGAGCCATAGATGATAATTGGACAAACCAACATTCACCATTCTCTTTAATGATCAAAAACTATATCATTTCTTACTTAGACAGGAACAATAAATAATCCTTGTCACCTGTACTGTTATTTAATATTATTCTGGAAAATATAGCCCATGTATTAAGACAGAAGTAAGAGGTAGGATTATTTGAAAGGAATAGACAAAATTATTGTTTTATTCCAGAAAATATACTTGAGGAGAGAACACCAAAACCTATTATAGATAATGATATTACAATAAAATTATTGATTACAAACCAACATATTAAATATTGTTTTGTGATTCAGTAATAATAGATGATCTTATTCATAATGGCAACAAAATATATAAAATCCTTATTAACTTAAAAAGATATGCACAGGATCAATATAAGGAAAACAGAAAACATATAACAATGACTTTAATGTTAATATAAAAAGTAATTTAAGTGAGAGGCAATTAAATAACATAAAAGAGATGTAAAAGGAGAAATTGACAGTAACACAAGAATAGTAGGAGACTTTAACACCCCAATCACACCAATGGACAGATCATCAAAACAGAAAATTAATAGGGAAACACAAGTCTTAAATGATACATTAGATGAGATGGATCTCATTGATAGCTTCCAAATGCAGAAGAATATGCCTTCTTCTCCAGTGCATATGGAACATTCTCCAGGATAGATGTAGTTTATTCCTAAAATAAACCCAACTTGATTATGGTGTATGAGCTTTTTGATGTGTTGCTGAATTCTGTTTGCTAAAATTCTGTTGAGGATTTTTGCATCTATGTTCATCAATGATATTGGCCTGTAGTTTTCTTTTCCTGCATTGTCTTGGGTCACATCTTGGGTTACAAATCAAGCCTCAGTAAATTTAAGAAAATTGAAACCATATCAAGCATCTTATCCAACTGCAATGCTATGAGACTAGATATCAATTACAAGAAAAAAACTGTAAGAAACAAAAACACCTGGAGATTAAACAACACGTTTCAAATAACCAACAGGTTACTGAAGAAATCAAAAGGGAAATCAAAACATTTCTAGAAACAAATGACCATGAAAACACGACAACTCAAAACCTATGGGATGCAGCAAAAGCAGTTCTAAGAGGGAAGTTTATAGCAATACAATCCTACCTCAGTTTAGTTCAGTTCAGTCACCCAGTCATGTCCGACTCTTTCCGACCCCATGAACCATAGCACGCCAGGCCTCCCTGTCCATCACCAACTCCCAGAGTCTACCCAAACCCTTTTCCTATTTGGAACCAGTCTGTTGTTCCATGTCCAGTTCTAACTGTTGCTTCCTGACCTGCATACAGGTTTCTCAAGAGGCAGGTCAGGTGGTCTGGTATTCCCATCTCTTTCAGAATTTCCTACAGTTTATTGTGATCCACACAGCTAAAGGCTTTGGCATATCAATACAGCAGAAATAGATGTTTTTCTGGAACTCTCTTACTTTTTCAATGATCCAGCGGATGTTGTCAATTTGATCTCTGGTTCCTTTGCCTGTTCTAAAACCAGCTTGAATATCTGGAAGTTCATAGTTCATGTATTCCTGAAGCCTGGCTTGGAGAATTTTGAGCATGAGTTTACTAGCATGTGAGATGAGTGCAATTGTGTGTAGTTTGAGCATTCTTTGGCATTGCCTTTCTTTGGGATTGGAATGAAAACTGACTTTTTCCAGTCCTGTTGCCACTGCTGAGTTTTCCAAATTTGCTGCCACGCTGAGTGCAGCACTTTCACAGCATCATCTTTCAGGATTTGAAAAAGCTCAACTGGAATTCCATCACCTCCACTCACTTTGATCGTAGTGATGCTTCCTAAGGCCCACTTGACTTTACATTCCAGGATATCTGGCTCTAGGTGAGTGATCACACCATCGTGATTATCTGGGTCATGAAGATCTTTTTTGTACAGTTCTGTGTATTCTTGCCACCTCTTCTTAATATCTTCTACTTCTGTTCTGTTCCGTTCCGTTCCATTCAGTCGCTCAGTCGTGTCCGACTCTTTGCGACCCCGTGGAGTGTAGCCTACCAGACTTCTCTGTCCATGGGATTCTCCAGGCAAGAATACTGGAGTGGGTTACCATTTCCTTCTCCAGGGGATCTTCCCAACCCAGGGATCGAACCCCGGTCTCCCGCATTGGAGGCAGACGCTTTAACCTCTGAGCCACCAGGGAAGCCAGGTCCACACAATTTCTGTCCTTTATGGAGCCCATCTTTGCATGAATTGTTCCCTTGGTATCTCTAATTTTCTTGAAGAGATCTCTAGTCTTTCCCATTATATTGTTTTCTTTTTTTTTTAATTTATTATTTTTTTAATTGGAGGCTAATTATTTTACAATATTATATTCGTTGGTTTTGCCATACATTGACATGAATCCGCCCGGGGTGTACATGAGTTCTTTGCATTGATCACTGAGGAAGGCTTTCTTATCTCTCCTTGCTATTCTTTAAAACTCTGCATTCAAATGGGTATATCTTTCCTTTTCTCCTTTGCTTTTCTCTTCCCTTCTTTTCACAGCTATTTGTAAGGGCTCCTCAGACAGTCGTTTTGCTTTTTTTGCATTTCCTTTTCTTGGGGATGGTCTTGATCCCTGTCTCCTTTACAATATCACGAACCTCCATCCATAGTTCCTCAGGGACTCTGTCTATCAGATCTAGTCCCTTAAGTCTATTTCTCACTTCCACTGTATAATCATAAGGGATTTGATTTAGGTCATACCTGAATGGTATAGTGGTTTTCTCCACTTTCTTCAATTTCAATCTGAATTTGGCAATAAGGAGTTCATGATCTGAGCCACAGTCAGCTTCTTGTTTTTTTTTGCTGACTGTATAGAGTTTCTCCATCTTTGGCTGCAAAGAATATAATTAATCTGATTTCAGTATTGACCAGCTGGTGATGTCCATGTGTAGAGGCTTCTCTTGTGTTGTTGGAAGAGAGTGTATGTATACCTGTAGCTGATTCGTGTTGAGTTTTGATAGAAAACAACAAAATTTTATAAAGCAATTATCCTTCTAATAAAAAAATTAAGAAATAAAAACATAAACAACATTGAGGGAATGAATAAATTGTCAGATACTAGAATTAGTATCAGATAATATTATGAACTAAATAGAAAGTGCAAAGACTGATTCAATAGAAAATATGTTAAAGGTGGGATGATAGTGGATGTAGTGCCTGAAAGTGGTTGCATATGAAATGGAAGGAAGAAAAGCAACTTGAGAAGTCTCTTACTACAAAGACAAGAATGAAAAGGCAATTAGATGAAAATTCCAGTTCATTAATTTATAAACTCACATACTACAACAGGATTTTAGAGGTCACCTAAAACTGAAATTCCAATACTTTGGCCACCTCATGTGATGAGTTGACTCACTGGAAAAGACACTGATGCTGGGAGGGATTGGGGGTGGGAGGAGACGGGGACGACAGAGAATGAGATGGCTGAATGGCATCACCGACTTGATGGACATGAGTTGGAGTGAACTCCAGGAGTTGGTGATGGACAGGGAGGCCTGGCGTGCTGTGATTCATGGGGTTGCAAAGAGTCGGACACGACTGAGCGACTGAACTGAACTGAACTGAATTCACTACCTCCGTTTACTGAGACCTACTTTGTACAGGAAGTAAAGAATCCTAACATATGTATGTTTCACAAAGTATCTGGTGATATTGCTTCCTTGTATCCTTTTCACTTAGAGATTATAAAGCATATGGCATCTGGTCCCATCACTTCATGGGTAATAGATGGGGAAACAGTGGAAACAGGGTCAGACTTTATTTTTTGGGGCTCCAAAATCACTGCGGATGTTGATTGCAGCCATGAAATTAAAAGATGCTTACTCCTTGGAAGGAAAGTTATGACCAACCTAGACAGCATATTAAAAAGCAGAGACATTACTTTGCCAACAAAGGTCCATCTAGTCAAGGCTATGGTTTTTCCAGTGGTCATGTATGGATGTGAGAGTTGGACTGTGATGAAAGCTGATCGCCGAAGGATTGATTATTTTGAACTGTGGTGTTGGAGAGGACTCTTGAGAGTCCCTTGGACTGCAAGGAGATCCAGCCAGTCCATTCTAAAGGAGATCAATCCTGGGTGTTCATTGGAAGGACTGATGCTAAAGCTGAAACTCCAATACTTTGGCCACCTCACGCGATGAGTTGACTCACTGGAAAAGACTCTGATGTTGGGAGGGATTGGGGGTGCGAGGAGACGGGGACGACAGAGAATGAGATGGCTGGATGGCATCACCTACTCCGTGGACATGAGTTTGAGTGAACTCTGGGATTTGGTGATAGACAGGGAGGCCTGGCATGCTGTGATTCATGGGGTCGCAAAGAGTCGGACACGACTGAGTGACTGAACTGAACTGAAGTGAACTTGGTCATTATACAGTGACATTCAGGCAGTCACAGTTTTTAATTGATCGTAGGTAGAAATGGAGGATTGTTTTTAAAGATAAAAGAGAACATTCTTTGTTTTATAAAGACTAGGATTAACTACTCTTTCCCAATACTTCCTACATAGTAAAGCTCTATTTTTGTTTTTTCTCTAGTACGTCTCTACTTTTTATCCTAATCTTCTTTTGCAATGTAATTGCTAGAATGCTGATTTATATTTCCCAAGTTCTTTAGTAGTAAGCAGCTGAAAAACAATTTAATTTTAAAAATTAAGAAATAATACATATTTAAATAAAGACATTTGGAATTCTAATAAAGAGTTAGCCATTTTGGGATTAAGTCCAGGCCATTTATATTTTCAGATTAATTTTTAATTGTTATTTTGTCAGCTATAGCCAATGAAAATTTTGTTATTCATGTATTTATAAGGCTGGTTAGCCATAAATATTTTATAATTGGAGACATTTTTAGCACCATCTAATGGCAGTCAAATAAAAAGTAAAACAGCTGTACAGCTAGAGTTGCTTCTATACGAATCTGAACTATGTTCCCTAATGCACCAAATGGGCAACTAAAAATCCATCTCCAAGCAATTGGTTTGCATGGGAATGAAGCAGAAGGGATATTCTCCAACGAAGTCAAGGAATTTCTGCTTTTTTTTATGATAGCAAAGATAAGAAAATATCTATGTAATAGAATACATTAATTTTATGTGAGGAGTTCTTTTAATTTTAAAAGCTCATGCATCAAGACTCCATTTTCCACACTCCAGTAAATTTCCAGAAAAAATGTACCTTAACTATTATATTAACATATCTAATTTATGTTGTTTTATAGCAGTTGTTTATAAATCTTTGACCAATTTAATATACTTGTCTAATGAGGCATCTTTTATCTCTAATAGAATTTTTTTTAAACTAACTCATATCTTTCTCTTTATTCTATTTGAATTTTCTGTTGAATGTGAGATTAACAATGTGGTTTATATCAGAGATAAATAACTCTTACCCTAGACTATACCTTTATATTTCATATGGTTCCCAGCAGGGTTTGAAAAATGTGTTTACTGTCACATCCTTAGCATTGGGATCAATGGATTTGCTTGTGTGATACATCTGAAGAATTTATCGATAACACCAGATTCTAGTACTTTTCATCCTCATCGCAACACTTTGGTTTGATATTTCCTTCTATAATACAAAGAATGGACAATAGGCAGACTGTAAAAGCTAAATTCTAGCAGATATTTTTTAAAGGCAACGGGAAAGGAAGATACTGGTCATGGTACTAGTTTAAAAAGCTTCAGGAAAAGCCTCTCTTCTACTTCAGTATTCTTTTTTATGAACATTTATCCACGTCTGTCGCTGGCTTTGGAAGCCCTCTGTGCTCTTCACATTATTGTTCACCAGCTAAATTATAATCCTTCCTTCACAATCTAGTTTGGTCATCACAGCTTCTGTGAACTTTCCCATATGCTACTCTGTCCTTATTTTAGCAGAATTAATCTTCTTTTTTTTTTTGCTGTTTAACTTATATGAATTATATATCCTTATTTAAGTTATCTTTATTGCCTAGAAAATCCCATGGATGGAGGAGCCTGGTAGGCTGCAGTCCATGGGGTCGCTAAGGGTCGGATACGACTGAGTGACTTCACTTTCACTTTTCACTTTCACACATTGGAGAAGGAAATGGCAACCCACTCCAGTGTTCTTGCCTGGAGAATCCCAGGGACGGGGGAGCCTGGTGGGCTTCCATCTATGGGGTCACACAGAGTCGGACACGACTGAAGTGACTTAGCAGCAGCATAGTGTTTTGTATTCATTTGGCCTATCTACTGTAGAACAAGGTCTATATAAGTTGACTGTTAATATTTATTTCTCAGAAAAAAAAAAGATGTATTTTGGTGAAAGAAAGGTAAATTAATGGAACTAACTGAATTATATTTAAATTATCATCTATTATTTCATTTTTCTCTAATGTTTAAGTAACAATATTTAAAAGTAAGTTGATATTTTCATGTTTCTTTTATTTCAGCTAAATTTTTCTAATGTTAATTGGTTTGGGACTTATTTTTTAACTTAATGTAATAATTGAATGACTTTTCTCAACCAGTGGATCAATATCTATTTCTAAGGAGAAATATAATTTACCCCTATTATTGAAAGTTAAAAGGAATGAATGTCTGATTTAAAAGCTAGTTTAAATTTTTGAAGGATTCTTAGGAGGGGACCATAGTTATCTACATATAAAAATATATTTAGAAAATACAGGCATAACTTTTAAGCAAGACAGATACAGGATTTACCACAAGGAAAAAAATTTAATATAATGATGACTTACCAATTGAGGAAATGAGTGGATAAATATATCACTTTCAGAAAAGTACAGAAATAACACTAAAATGGCCTGTGACTGCTGTCACATGTCACTGTTCTAGAAGTCTTAATGAAATAACAAATAGGAAGTATAAAACTTGAAGTTAAAAAGACCAATTAATCATTATTTTCTAATAATATTATCTCCTATAAAAACCAAGAAAATCCACTAAAATGTGCAACTAATGGAACAATCTACAAGTGACCATATTTATATATAAATCAGTTCCTTTACTCATTTGAAAAGATCCTGATGAGGAGGAAGATTGATGGCAAGAGGAGAAGAGGGTTTCAGAGGATGAGATGGTTGGATGGCACTGCTGATTCAAGGACATGAGTTTGAGCAAACTCCAAAAGATAGTGAAGGATAGGGAAGCCTAACATGCTGCAGTGTATGGGGTTGCAAAGAGTCGGACATGACTTAGTGACTGAAGTGTGAACAACAGTGGTTGCTTTATGGTTCTAACAAAATCACTTATAAAATTGATAGAAACTTCTGCTTCTAATTTGGATGTGCAAGAGTGAGAAGGATATTCACTATCATTATAACAAGGAAAACTTAAGCTATATAACAATCATATTTTTCTATGAAGCTTCAAAGAGCTAGTAATGCAGAAAAGCCTGGATTAACTTAATTTAAGGAAGAAATAAGTGATTCATAATTTATTGGAGAGCTGTGGAAGTTTCTAAATCTGAGGATACGTACTTGGTCCCAGAGATAAGATACAAGCTTGATGATATATATAGAGAAAATTCTCAGAGTCAAGAAGAAAACAACTGTATTAGACAACCATCAATGTGATCTAGTGAGATGACATGAGATCTAGAACTCCAGATGTCAAAACAAGTAGCTCAGTTTTCAAATCCTAATATCTTCTCCACTCATATTTTGCCAGGAAAGTAATGTTTGTTGAAGACAGCATAGAAGTGGACTCCTATAACTTCTTCTATTGATTTGGTTCTAGAGTTGTGAAAGGCTTTAATCCAAATTTGAAACAAAAATATCTATAATCTCAACCCAATTTCCTGCCACTTTAAATGTGAATAAAATCAAAGCAGCGACATTACCAGTTATTGTGAGTTGGGCCAATCACAAATGAACTCAATGTGATTAAAAGCTCAATTTCACTTCAGCACAGTGAATGGAGGTATATTCTCAGATGACAAAATTGTCGAAATTAGAATGCAAAAGATTTCAGCAAATATAAATTATTTGAAGTATTTAAAGATAAAATTGCATGTAGAAGTGAAATGACTGCTCTAAAAATAAAGAAGTTCAAAATTTTTACTGGATGAACTTGACAGCAGATGGACAGTGCAAAACAAAATCTTAATGAATTTGAACATAGACAGTCATGAAATAGCCAAATAAACACAAAGACAAAAAAATCTGAAAAAAAAAAAAGAACAGGAGATAAATAACCTGTGGGATAATATAAGGAGTTCTAACTTGCATGGAGATAGGTGTTCCAGGAAGAAGGAAAAGAAAAAATAGGCAGAAAAAATAATTGAGGAAATAACTGTTGATAGATCTTCAGATTTTGTGATGAAAGAACAGCCTATAGATTAAAGAAGTTTAGTGAATTTTGAACAGGAATAAGTACAATGAAAAACACATCTTAGGCCTATTATAGTAAAACTACTCAAAACAAAAAATAAAGAAAAAGAATAAAACTTAAACCATGTAAGAGGTTAAAAGATATTACAAACAGGGAAATGATGAAAAGAATTTTGGCTGACACTTCATCAGAAATAATGGAGGCCAGAAGATAAGAGAATGTCTTTAAAAACCTAAAAAAACAAAAGTCAACATGAATTCTGTGTTCAATGAAAACATTAAAAAATGAAATTGAAAGGCATTTTTAGAAAAACAAAAACTGAATTAATATATTGTGAATAGTTTTGAACTATGATAAATTCTAAAGAATTTTTTTTCAAGCTAAAGGAAAATAATACCAGGTGGAAAAAAAAATCTGATGAAAGAATGAAGGGAGATAGAAACAAAAATATGTGAAAAATAGAAAACATTTTTTATTAATATTGAAAAAAATTAATTGGCAAAAGCAAAAATATAAATATATAGATTACAACCTACATAAAATTAAAATTTAAGACAAAAATAGTACAAACAATAGGAGGATGGTGAGTGGAAGTATGCTGCCATGGGAATGTTATATCTGAAATGGTATAATATTTATTTCTGGTAAAATGTAAGTTAAGAGGGCATATGATGATTCATAGAGTAACCAATTAAAAAAAGTTTAGATGAAGAAATGAAAAAGAAATAAAATGCAGTATTTAATTAGCTCTACTAATCCAAAGCAAGTTGGGGTAGGCACAATAAAAGAACAGAACAAATGCCAGAAGGAAAAAAAGAAAGAATATAAACAAATAGACAGTAAACTTAAATTCAGCCATTCAATTACATTGAATATAAATGTACAAATGTACCAACCAAAGGCAAAGATTATCACACTAGCTAAAAAGGCAAGATTCAAATATATACTTTTCTGAGAGATATATATGTGAACCAAGAACTTCCAGATGTTCAAGCTGGATTTAGAAAAAGCAGAGGAGCCAGAGATCAAATTACCAACATCCACTGGATCATAGAAAAAGCAAGAGAATTCCAAGAAAACATCTACTTCTGCTTCATTGACTATGCTAAGGCCTTTGACTATGTGAATCACAACAAACTGTGGAGAATTCTTAAAGAGATGGGAATACCAGACCACCTAATCTGCCCCCTTATAAACCTGTATGCAAGTCAAGAAGCATTAGAACCAGACATGGAAAAATGAACTGGTTCCAATTTGGGAAAGGAGTAGTCAAGTCTGTATATTGTCACCCAGCTTACTTATCTATATGCAAAATACATCATGTGAAATGTTGGGCTGGATGAAGCACAAACTGGAATCAAGATTGCCAGGAGAAGTACCAATAAACTGAGATATGCAGATGACACCACCCTTATGGCAGAAAGCAAAGAGGAACTAAAGAACCTCTTGATAAAAGTGAAAGAGGATAGTGAAAAAGTTGGCTTAAAACTCAATATTCGAGAGAACAAGTTGGTGGAGGAGTAGGTGGACGTGGAGTACATCTCTCTCCACAGAGACATCAGGAATATAACTTCAGACACAGAAGTACACACAGAACACCAGCTGAGAATGGACAGAAGTACCTGACCAGTGGAAAAGAAGATATAGACTCATGCAAAACTCGGTAGGATGAAGGAACTAGGGGGGAAAACGGGAGCGTTAGTAGGACTGGACCTGCCCTCAGTGGGTGGGGGAACTGAAGCAGGGGTCCGATCCCCACACTGGGGCAATTGTCTGAGTCAGAGGAGAAACATTTAAGGCTGAGAGTGAAACAGCTGATCTGTGGCAGCCTGAATGGAATGAGAATCAGACAGTCCTTGCCACAGCCATACATTCCCTGGACAGGGATGCAGGTCCACTAGAAGGCGCAGCAGCTGGGAGCTGCAGTTTAGGGATTGTGGAGCAACCCCAGGGCGATGGCTGCTGTTGACTCCAGAGAGACAGGTTGAGAGGATGTGAGGGAGGAGATTGTGGTGGGAAATGCCTGTGGAGGAAAGCCAGGCAGCCATGGAAGCAAGGCAAGATACTGCTGAGTCACGCGTAGGGAGTGAAGTCATCACCATAGCCTCTCTCCCCCTACATGCCAGCATTGGTGGCTGAAAAATAGAGAGGCTGGCCCATCAAACGCCTGATGCACTGAACTACAGAGTAGGCCCCCAGCCAGGGGGACCCCTCTATGTGCCTGACATGCCAAACAGCAGAGAAGGACCCCAGGCAAGAGAGCTCTGTAAGTTCCTGAACAGGGAGAGTGACAGAGAACGACTGGCCAAAGAGGGCTTCTGATGGCCAGCTACAAGAGGCTCGAAAAAAGACTCTGATACGGCCATAGCTCCTGCAACAGAGGCAGTCCATGTCCCTGCACACTTGGCACAGCCAGGGTCCCCACAAGCCAAGAAGCTACACCATCTTCATGCTCAACTTTCACTGGGGCAGAGCTGCCGCAGGCAAAGACAAGTCTTACGTCTATGCATGCAGGGTTGCTTCGGCAATGTCTGACTCTTTGTGACCCCGTAGACTTGGCTTGCCAGGCTTCTATGTCAGGGAGGGGGGTTTTTCCAGGCAAAAATACTGGAGCTTATTGGCCAATACTGGTTGCCATACCTTTCTAGAGCACTATATTCCCTGCTGCCCTAGCCACCAACTCCCCTGAGTACCTGTTGCAGCCCAAGCACACCTGTCCCTCACAGGGGCAAACCCAAATCCTCCAGGGCAGTCTCAGGAGCAAACCCCAGTGATGACTCACATGCCGAGGTGGAAATAAAACCACAGTTGAAACCCAGGGGCAGTGTGACTAAGGCAGAAGACCCAATACCTTCCCACCAGCTGTACAAGCTGCAGATTAAATCCACACAATCAGCTAGGCAGACCCTGTGTCTATGGAATATATAACATGTCATTGAGAGTTCCCATAAAAGAAAATTCACTAGTTCTGATAGCTGTGGACACTGGAGGCAAAAACACACAGGAGTAGGACCAGATTAGAATCTGCCCTGACAGCAGGTCCAGAGACCAGCACAGTGTTGGAGGGCATCCTAGGGAGGTGAGGTGGACTGTGACTCCCAGCAAGGGAAAGGACTCTGACAGCAGTGATGCAAGAAAAACATTTCTTATTGTTATATTTTGTCTTATTCTGTAGATTCTTTTGGATTTCCCTACCCGTGCTTTTCTCCCCACTGTTGTAGTTGTCAATTTTATTGGCACTATGAAATCTAATTAAGCTTTTGAGCTTTTATTTCCTTTTTTTTTTTCCTCAGTCACGTTTATTATTGCTGTTATTAACCTCTGCCTCTGTGTTGGGCTTTTGCAGTTCTGGGGAGTTTTCCTGTTTTTTTGGTTTTTATTTTGCTCTCTTTTTTTAATTTTAATTTTTAAAACCTATTATTATTTTTTCTACATTTATTCCTTTGTTTGCTTTTCCTACTGTTCTTTTCCCCTTGCAGTTAATCTCTAATGTATATTAATCTTTATCTACCTGTTTAACTTTGCATATCTATTCTTTCTTTTCTTTCTTTAGTTTCCTTTCATCATATTTGTTAGTTTTATTTTCATTATTTCATGCTTTATTCCTCAATTGGCACTTTGCTTTAGTTTTGTTTTTCAGTTTGTGCTTGAGTTAGTTTTGTTCTGGTGGACATAATTTTGGGTTTCCTTTGTTTTCTGGGTGAATCTATTGTACTTTATTTTTGTTGGACTGTTTTGACTTTGCTTATGGCTATATATGTATATGTGTATATTCAGTCACACTTTTTATTGTTATTATAAACCTCTGCATTTACATTGGGTTTTGAAGTTCTGTGGAGTTTTCCTGTTTTGATTTTTTTCCTTTATTTTCTTTCTTCTTTTTTTTTCCTTTTCTATTTTTTATGATTTTAGCTTTTAATTTTATAAACCTATTTTTTTTTCTACATTCATTCCTTTGTTTGCCTTTCCTACTCTTCTCTGCCTCCTGCAGTGAATCTTTAATGTATATAAATCTTCCTCTACTTCTCTTTAACTTTGCATATCTATTCTTTCTTTCTTTTATTTCTTTCCTTCCTCTCAACATATTTGTTAGTTTTGTTTTCATTGCTTTATTCCCCACTTGACACCTTGCTTTTAGTTTTGTTTTTGACTTTGTTCTTTAGTTAGTTTTGTTCTTAACTCGTAAATATGATTTTTGATTTCCTTTGTTCACAGGGTCAATCTATTGAACTTTATTTTTGTTGGACTGTTTTGACTTTGCTCATGGGTGTGTGTATATATATATGTGTGTATATTCCATTATTTTAATTATTATTTGCCTGATTTTGTAACTACCATTTGTCTGGAGTTCACCTTTGGTTTCTCGTTTTGAGATACTTGTTTTAATGTCACTTAATGCCATAACTTCCCTGGTGGCTCAGACAGTAAAGCATCTGCCTGCAATGTGGGAGACCTGGGTTCAATCCCTGGGTCAGGAAGACTCCCCTGGAGAAGGAAATGGCAATCCACTCCAGTACTCTTGCCTGGAAAATCCTAAGAATGGAGGAGCCTGGTTGGCTACAGTCCATGGGGTCACAAAGAGTCAGACACGACTGAGCGACTTCACTCACTCACTAATGCCATAGCAAACCACTTGTGGAATCTCTGTTCCTGACCAGAGATCAGGCCCTGAGCCTTTGGAGTGGTAGCACTGACTCCAAGACCCTAGACTACCAGAGAAATAACCCTAGGGAGTATCAAATAGTAAGAACTCACACCAAGGAAACCACTTGAATATAAGACCCAGCATCACCCAACCACCAGTAGCACCCTGTGCAGGACACCTGATCTCAACAACAAACAAAACAAAAATAGAACCTTATCATCAGCAGATAGGATTACTACCTCACTCAGCCTTGCCCATAAGAGGAAAAACAAACAAACAAACAAAAACTGAGCACAAATCTCACCCTATATGAAGTTTACACAAACCACTGGACCAACCTTAAAAGGGCAGAAACCAAAAGGAAAAAAGGATTCAACCTTGAAGCCTGGGAAAAAGAGACCTCAAACACAATAAGTTAAAAAAAAAATGAAAAGGCAGAGAAATACTATACAAATGAAGGAACAAACTAGAAACACAGAAGTCCAAATAAATGAAGAGGAAATTGGCAAACCAACTGAAAGAGAATTCAGAATAATGATAGTAAAGATGATAAAAAACCTTGAAAACAAAATGAAAAAAATGCAAGAATCAATTAACAAAGGCCTAGAAGAATTAATTAATCAATTGATCAATTAATTAAGAATTAGTCAGTGATGCCATCCAACCATCTCATTCTCTGTTGTCCCCTTCTCTTCCTGCCCTCAATCTTTCACAGCATCAATGTCTTTTCCAATGAATCAGCTGTTCATATCAGGTGGCCAAAGTATTGGAGTTTCAGCTTCAATATCATTCCTTCCGAAGAATACCCAGGACTGATCTCCTTTAGGATGGACTGGTTTGATCTCCTTGCAGTCCATGGGACTCTCAAGAGCCTGCTCCAACACCACAGTTCAAAAACATCAATTTTTCTGCACTCACCTTTGTTTATAGTCCGACTCTCACATCCACACATGACCACTGGAAAAATCATAGACTTGACTAGATGGACCTTTGTTGACAAAGTTATGTCTCTGCCTTTTAATATGCTGTCTAGTTGGTCATAACTTTCCTTCCAAGGAATAAGCGTCTTTTAATTTCATGGCTGAAATCACCATCTGCAGTGATTTTGGAGTCCAGAAAAATAAAGTCAGCCACTGTTTCCACTGTTTCCCCATCTATTTGTCATGAAGTGATAGGACTGGATGCCATGATCTTAGTTTTCTGAATGTTGATCTTTAAGCCAACTTTTTCACTCTCCTCTTTCACCTTCATTAGGAGGCTCTTTAGTTCTTCACTTTCTGCCATAAGGATGGTGTCATCTGCATATCTGAGGTTATTGATATTTCTCTCAGTAATCTTTATTCCAATTGTGCTTCCTCCAGCCCAGCGTTTCTCATGATGTACTCTGCATATAAGTTAAATAAGCAGGGTGAATATACAGGTTAAATATACAGTCTTGAAATTCTCATTTTGCTATTTGGAACCAGTCTGTTGTTCCATGCCCAGTTCTAATTGTTGCTTCCTGATCTGCATACAGGATTCTCAAGAGGCAGGTCAGGTGGTCTGGTATTCCCATCTCTTTCAGAATTTTCCATAGTTTATAGTGATCCACACAGTCAAAGGCTTTGGCATAGTCAATAAAGCAGAAATAGATGATTTTCTGGAACTCTCTTGCTTTTTTGATGATCCAGTGGATGTTAGCCATTTGATCTCTGGTTCCTCTGCCTTTTCTAACACCAGCTTGAACATCTGGAAGTTCATGATTCATGTATTGCTGAAGCCTGGCTTGGAGAATTTTAAGCATTACTTTACTCACGTGTGAGATGAGTGCAATTGTGCAGTAGTTTAAGTATTCTTTGGCATTGCCTTTCTTTGGGATTGGAATGAAAACTGACCTTTTCCAGTACTGTGGCCACTGCTGAGTTTTCCAAATTTGCCAGCATATTGAGTGCAGCACTTTCACAGCATCGTCTTTCAGGACTCAAAATAGCTCAACTGGAATTCCATCACCTCCACTAGCTTTGTTCCTAGTGATGCTTTCTAAGGCCCACTTGACTTCAACATTCCAAGATGTCTGGCTCTAGGTGAGTGATGAAACCTTCGTGATTATCTTGGTGGTTAAGATCTTTTTTGTGTAGTTCTTCTGTGTTTTCTTGACACTTCTTAATATCTTCTGCTTCTGTTAGGTCCATACCATCTGTCCTTTATTGAGCCCATCTTTGCATGAAATGATCCCTTGGTATCTCTTATTTTCTTGAGGAGATCTCTAGTCATTCCCATTCTGTTGTTTTTCTCTATTTCTTTGCATTGATTGCTGAGGAAGGCTTTCTTGTCTCTCCTTGCTATTCTTTGGAACTCGGTATTCAGATGTTAATATCTTTCCTTTTCTCCTTTGCTTTTTGCTTCTCTTCTTTTCACAGCTATTTGTAAGTCCTCCCCAGACAGCCATTTTGCTTTTTTACATTTCTTTTCCATGGGGATGGTCTTGATCCCTGTCTCCTGTACAATGTCACGAATCTCTGTCCATCGTTCATCAGGCACCCTGTCTATCAGGTATAGTCCCTTAAATCTACTTCTCACTTCCACTGTATAATCATAAAGGACTTGATTTAGGTCATACCTGAATGGTGTAGTGGTTTCCCCCACTTCAGTTTCAGTCTGAATTTGGCAATAAGGGTTTTATGATCTGTGCCACAGCTAGCTCCTGGTCTTGTTTTTGCTGTCTGTATAGAGCTTCTCCATCTTTGGCTGCAAAGAATATAATCAATCTGATTTCGGTGTTGACCATCTGGTGATGTCCATGTGTAGAGTCTTCTCTTGTGTTGTTGGAAGTGGCTGTTTGCTATGATCAGTGCATTCTCTTGGCAAAACTCTATTAGCCTTTGCCTGCTTCATTCTGTACTCCAAGGCCAAATTTGCCTGTTACTCCAGGTGTTTCTTGACTTCCTAGTTTTGCATTCCAGTCCCCTATAATGAAACAGACATCTTTTTTTGGTGTTAGTTCTAAAACGTCTTATAGGTCTTCATAGAACTGTTAGGAACATGCATATCAATAATTATTTTAAAAGTAAATGGATTTAATGCTCCAACCAAAAGGCACAGACTGGCTGAGTGGATTTAAAAACAAGACCCATATATGTACTGTCTATAAGAAACCCACTTCAGACCTAAAGAAACATATAGATTGAAAGTGAGAGGATGGGAAAATATATTCCATGCAAATGGGAAGCAAAAGAAAGCTGGAGTAGCAATCCTCATACCAGACAAAATAAACCTTAAAATAAAGATTACAAGCTAAGGAAAGACTTTCATAATGATCAAGGGATCAATGTAAGAGGAAGACATAACAATTGTAAATATCTATACACCCAACATAGAAGCACCTCAATACACAAGACAAACACTAACAGACATAAAAAGAGAAATTGACAGTAACACAATAATAGTAGGAGACTTTATCCCACCACTCACACCAATGGACAGATCATTAAAATATAAAATTAATACAGAAACACAAGTCTTAAATGTTACATTTGATGAGCTGGATCTCATTGATATCTTCAGAACATTCCATCCAAATGCAGAATACACCTTCTCAAGTGCACATGGAACATTCACCAGGATAGACCATATCTTGAGTCACAAGTCAAACCTCAGTAAATTTCAGAAAATTGAGATCGTATCAAACATCTTCTTTGAACATAACGCTATGAGACTAGATATCAATTGCAAGAAAAAAGCTGTAAAAAACACTAACGTGGAGATTAAACACACGTTTCTACAAAACCAACAGGTTACTGAAGAAATCAAAAGGGAAATAAAAAAATGTCTAGAAACAAATGGCATTGAAAACATCACAACTCAAAACCTATGGGATGCAGCAAAAGAAGTTCTAAGAGGGAAGTTTACAGCAATACAATCCTACACCAAGAAGCAAAAAAAACATCATACAGACAACCTAAATTTACACCAAAAAACAACTGGAAAAAGAAGAACAGAAAAAAACCAAAATTAGTAGAAGGAAAGAAATCATAAAGATTCGGGCAGAAATAAATGAAAAAGAAATGAAAGAAACAATAGTAAAGATTAATAAAACTAAAAACTGGTCTTTGAGAAGACAAACAAAATTGACAAACCTTTAGCCAGACCCATCAAGAAAAAAACACGTATGTTGTCATATGTGAAACGAATCACTAGTTCAGGGTCGATGCATGTTATAGGATGCTCGGGGCTGACATGCAAGGATGACCCAGAGGGAGGATAAAGGGAGGAGGGAGGAGGGAGGGGGGTTCAGGAGGGGGAACTTATGTAAACCCGGGGCGAATTCATGTCAATGTATGGCAAAACCAACCAATATGATATTGTAGAATAATTTGCCTCCAATAAAAAATAAATTAATTACCAAAAAAAGAAAAAAAGAGAGAAGAGTCAAATCAACAAAATTAGAAATTAAAAAAGAGAGGTTACAACAGACATTGCAGAAATACAAAGGATTATAAGAGATGATTATGAACAACTACATGGCAATAATAGAGTTTTGGCAAGAGAACACACTGGTCATAGCAAACACCCTTTTCCAACAACACAAGAGAAGACTCTCTACACATGGACATCACCAGATAGCCAACACCAATATCAGATTGATTATATTCTTTGCAGCCAAAGATGGAGAAGCTATATACCGTCAGCAAAAATAAGACTGGGAGCTGACTGTGCCTCAGATCATGAACTCCATATTGCCCAATTCAGACTTAAATTGAAGAAAGTGGGGAAAACCACTACACCATTCAGGTATGACCTAAATCAAATCTCTTATGACTATACAGTGGAAGTGAGAAATAGATTTAAGGGACTAGACCTGATAAAGTGCCTGATGAACAATTGATGGAGGTTTGTGACATTGTACAGGAGACAGGGATCAAGACCACTGCCAAGGAAAAGAAATGCAGAAAAGCAAAATGGCTGTTTCAGGAGGCCTTACGAATATCTGTAGGAAGAGAAGTGAAACTGAAAGGGGAAAAGGAAAGATATACCCATTTGAATGCAGAGTTTTAAAGGATAGCAAGGAGAGATAAGAAAGCCTTCCTCAGCAATCAGTGCAAAGAAATAGAGGAAAACAATAGAATGGGAAAGACGAGAGATCTCTTCAAGATAATGAGAGATACCAAGGGAACATTTCATGCAAAGATGGGTTCCATAAAGGACAGAAATGGTATGGACCTAATAGAAGCAGAAGATATTAAAAAGAGGTGGCAGGAATAAACAGAAGAACTGTACAAAAAGATCTTCATGACCCAGATAATCACAATGGAGTGATCACTCACTAGAGCCAGACATCCTGGAATGTGAGGTCAAGTGGGCCTTAAGAAGCAACACTACAAACAAAGCTAGTGGAGATGATGGAATTCCATCTGAGCTATTTCAAATCCTAAAAGAAAATGCTGTGAAAGTGCTGCACTGAATATGTCAACAAATTTGGACAACTGAGCAGTGGCCACAGGACTGGAAGAGGTCAGTTTTCATTTCAATCCCAAAGAGAGGCAATGAAAATAAATGCTCAAACTACCACACAGTTGCATTCATCTCACAACTAGTAAGTAGTGATCAAAATCCTCGAAGCCAAGTTTCAGCAATATGTGAACCGTGAACTCCCAAATGTTCAAGCTGATTTTAGAAAAGGCAGAGGAACCAGAGATCAAATGAACAACATCTAGATCATTGAAAAAGCAAGAGAGTTCCAGAAAATATTCTATTTCTGTTTTATTGACTATGCCAAAGCCTTTGACTATGGATCACAATAAACTATGGAAAATTCTGAAAGAGATGCAAATACCAGACCACTTGACCTGCCTCCTGAGAAATCTGTATGCATGTCAGGAAGCAACAGTTAGAACTGGACATGGAACAACAGACTGGTTCCAAATTGGGAAAGGAGTACATCAAGGCTGTATATTGTCATCCTGCTTATTTAATCTATATTGAGAGTACATCATGAGAAACGCTTTGCTGGATGAAGCACAGTTGGAATCAAGATTGCTGAGAGAAATATCAGTAACCTCAGATATGCAGATGACACCTATCTTATGGCAGAAAGTGAAGAACTAAAGAGCCTCTTGATGAAAGTGAAAGAGAAGAGTGAAAAAGTTGGCTTAATGCTCAACATTCAGAAAACTAAAACCATGACATCCAGTCCCATCACTTCATGGCAAATAGAAACAGTGGAAAAAGTGGCTGACTTTATTTTTCTGGACTCCAAAATCACTGCACATGGTGATTGCAGCCATGAAATTAAAAGATGCTTACTCCTTGGAAGGAAAGTTATGAACAACCTAGGGAAACAGTGGAAACAGTGTCAGACTTTATTTTTTTGGGTTCCAAAATCACTGCGGATGCTGATTGCAGCCGTGAAATTAAAAGATGCTTACTTCTTGGAAGAAAAGTTATGACCAACCTAGATAGTATATTTAAAAGCAGAGACATTACTTTCCCAACAAAGGTCCGTCTAGTCAAGGCAATGGTTTTTCCAGTGGTTATGTATGGATGTGAGAGTTGGACTGTGAAGAAGACTTATTGCCGAGGAATTGATGCTTTTGAACTGTGGTGCTGGAGAAGACTCTTGAGAGTCCCTTGGACTGCAAGGAGATCCAACCAGTCCATTCGAAAGGAGATCAATCCTGGGTGTTCATTGGAAGGACTGCTGCTAAAGCTGAAACTCCAATACTTTGGCCACCTCATGTGATGAGTTGACTCACTGGAAAAAACTCTGATGCTGGGAAGTATTGGGGGTGGGAGGAGAAGGGGACGACAGAGAATGAGATGGCTGGATGGCATCACTGACTCTGTGGACATGAGTTTGAGTGAACTCCGGGAGTTGGTGATGGACAGGGAGGCCTGGCGTGCTGTGATTCATGGGGTTGCAAAGAGTCGGACACGACTGAGCGACTGAACTGAACTGAGACAGCAGTTTAAAAACCAGAGATATTACTTTGCCAGCAAAGGTCTGTCTAGTCAAGGCTATGGTTTTTCCAGTGGTCATGTATGGATGTGAGAGTTGGACTGTGAAGAAGGCTGATCGCCGAAGAATTGACGCTTTTGAACTGTGGTGCTGGAGAAGACTCTTGAGAGTCCCTTGGACTGCAAGGAGATCCAACCAGTCCATTCTCAAGGAGATCAATGCTGGGTGTTCATTGGAAGGACTGATGCTGAAGCTGAAACTCCAATACTTTGGCCAACTAATGCGAAGTGCTGACTCATTGGAAAAAACACTGGTGCTGGGAAAGATTGAGGGAAGGAGGAGAAGGGGACAACAGAGGATGAGATGGTTGAATGGCATCACCGTCTCAGTGCACATGAGTTTGGGTAAATTTCAGGAGTTGGTGAGGGACAGGGAGGCATGGAATACTGAGGTTAATAGGGTTGCAAAGCATCGGTCATGACTGAGTGACTGAACTGAACTGATATGGCAATAAATTGGATAACCTAGAAGAAATGGACAGATTCTTATAAAACTTCAATCTTCCAAGATTGAATCAGGAAGAAATAGAAATTATGAACAACCCAATTACAAGCACTGAAATTGATGCTATAATCAAAAATCTTCATAAAAAACAAAGCCCAGGACAGATGGCTTCACGGGAGAATTCTATCAAACATTTAGACAAGAGCTAATGACTCTGATGCTGGGAAAGGTTGGGGGCGGGAGGAGAAGGGGATGACAGAGAATGAGATGGCTGGATGGCATCACCGACTCTGTGGACATGAGTTTGAGTGAAGTCCAGGAGTTGGTGATGGACAGGGAGGCCTGGCGTGCTGTGATTCATGGGGTCACGGATAGTCAGACACGACTGAGCGACTGAACTGAACTGAACTGAATGCCTATACTTCTAAAACTCTTTCAAAAAATTGCAGAGGAAGGAACACTTCCAAACTCATTCTATGAGATCACCATCACCCTGATACCAGAACCAGACAAAGACAGCACAAAAAAGGGAAACTACAGGCCAATATCACTGATGAACATAGATGTAAAAATCCTCAACAAAATTTTAGCAAGTGGAATTTAGAAACACATCAAAAGCTCATACACTGTGATCAACTTGGATTTATTCCATGAATGCAAAGATTCTTCAATATACACAAATCAATCAGTGTGATACACCGTATTAAAAAATTGAAAGATAAAAACCATATGATCATCTCAATAGATTCATACAAAGCCTTTGACAAAATTCAGCACCCATTTATGGATTAAAATTCTTCAAAAAATGGGCATAGAAAGAACCTACCTCAACACTGTAAAGGCCATGCGTGGTAAGCCTACAGCAAGTATTATTCTCAATGGTGAAAAACTGAAAGCATTCCTCCTTAGATTAGGAACAGGACAAGGTTGTCCACTTTCACCACTATTATTCAACATATTTCTGGAAGTCCTAGCTACAGCAATCAGAGAAGAAAAAGAAATAAAAGGAATCCAGATCAGAAAAGAAGAAGTAAACTCTCACTGTTTGCAGTTGACATGATACTGTACATAGAAAACCCTAGAGAGTATCAGAAAATTACTAGAGCTAATCAGTGAATTTAGCAAAGATGCAGGATACAAAATCAATACAAAGAAATCACTTGCATTACTGTATACTACCAAGGAGAAATCAGAGAAATTAAGGAACCAATCCCATTCACCAATGCAACACAAAGAATTAAATATCTAGGAATAAACTTACCTAAGGAGACAAAAGAACTGTACACAGAAAATTATAAGACACTAATAAAAGAAATCAAAGATGACATAAACCGATGGAGAGATATTCCTTTTTTCCGGGTAGGAAGAATCCACATCGTGAAAATTACTGTACTACCAAATGCAATCTACAGTGTGATCCCTATCAAATTACCAATGGCATTTTTCATAGAACTAGAACAAAAAATTTCACAATTCATATGGAAACACAAAAGACCCTGAATAGCCAAAGCAGTCTTGAGAAAGAAGAATGGAGCTGGAGGAATTAACCTTCCTGACTTCAGATTATACTACAAAGCTACAGTCATCAAAACACTATGGTATTGGCACAAAAATAGAAATATAGACCAATGGAACAAGATATAAAGTCCAGAAATAAACCCATGCACCTATGAGTACCTTATTTTTGACAAAAGAGACAAGAATATACAATGGGGCAAAGACAGCCTCTTCAATAAATGGTGCTGGGAAAACTGAACAGCTACATGTAAAAGAATGGAATTAGAACACTTCCTAACACCATACACAGAGATAAACTCAAAATGTGTTAAAGACCTAAATGTAAGACCAGAAATAATAAAATTTTAGAGGAAAACATAGGCAGAACACTTGATGACATAAAGCAAGATCCTCTAAGACCCACCTCCTAGAGAAACAGAAATAAAAACAAGAGTAACAAATGGAACCTGATTAAAGGTAATAGCTTTTGCACAGCAAAGGAAACTATAAGGAAGGTGAAAAGACAACCCTCAGAAAGGGAGAAAATAATAGCACATGAAACAGCTGACAAAAAATTAATTTCCAAAATATATAAGAAGCTCATAAAGCTCAATGCCAGAGGGGTGGGGCAAAAAAACCAGTCAAAAAGTGGGGAAAAGACATAAACAGACATTTCTCCAAAGTAGACATATGGATGGCTCACAAACACATGAAAAGATGCTCAATATCACTCATTATTAGAGAAATGCAAGTCAAAACCACGATGAGACATCACCTCACACTGGTCAGAATGGCCATCATCAAAAAGTCTACAAACAATAAATGCTGGAGAGGGTGTGGAGAAAAGGGAATGCTCTTGCACTGTTGGTGGGAATGTAAACTGATACAGCAACTATGGAAGAGAGTATGGAGATTCCTTAAAAACTAGGACTAAAATCACCATATGACCCAGCAATCCCACTCCTAGGCATATATCCTGAGGAAACCAAAATTGAGAAAGACACATGCATCCCATTGTTCATTGCAGCACTATTTACAGTAGCTGGAAGATGGAAGCAACCTGACAGATGAATGAATAAAGAAGTGGTGGTACATTTACACAATGGAATATTACTCAGCCAAAAAAGGAACACATTTGAGTCAGTTCTGATGAGGTGGATGAACCTGCAACCTATTATACAGAGTGAAGAGAGTCAGAGAAAGATAAATGTTGTATTCTAACATAAATATACAAAATCTAGAAAAATGGTACTGAAGAATTTATTTACAGGGCAGCAGTGGAGAAATAGAGAATATACTTATGGACATGGGGAGAGGGGAGGAGAGATGTATGGAAAGAGTAACATGGAAACTTACATTCAGTTCAGTTCAGTTCAGTCACTCAGTCGTGTCCGACTCTCCACGACCCCATGAATCACAGCACGCCAGGCCTCCCTGTCCATCACCAACTCCCGGAGTTCACTCAAACTCATGTCCACAGAGTCGGTGATGCCATCCAGCCATCTCATTCTCGGTCGTCCCCTTCTCCTCCCGCCCCCAACCTTTCCCAGCATCAGAGTCTTTTCCAGTGAGTCAACTCGTCGCATGAGGTGGCCAAAGTATTGGAGTTTCAGCTTTAGCATCAGTCCTTCCAATGAACACCCAGGATCGATCTCCCTTAGAATGGACTGGTTGGATCTCCTTGCAGTACAAGGGACTCTCAAGAGTCTTCTCCAACACCACAGTTCAAAAGCATCAATTCTTCGGCGATCAGCTTTCTTCACAGTCCAACTCTCACATCCATACATGAACACGGGAAAAACCATAGCCTTGACTAGACGGACCTTTGTTGGCAAAGTAATGTCTCTGCTTTTTAATATATTATCAAGGTACCATATGTAAAATAGGTAGCCAACGGGAATTTGCTGTATGGCTCAGGAAACTCAAACAGGGGCTCTGTATCATCCTAGAGGGGTGGGGTGGGGCTGAGGTGGGAGGGAGGTTCAAAAGGGAGGGGATATATGTGTACCTATGGCTGATTGTTGTTGAGGTTTGAATCCATGGGATTCTTCAGGGAAGAATACCGGAATGGGTTGCCATGCCTTCTCCAGGGGATCATCCCAACCCAGGAATCTAACCCACATCTTGTACATTGGTAGGCATTGGCAGGCAGATTCTTTTACAGATGAGCTACCAGGGAAGCCCTCACCACATTATACATACGAATTAATTTGAGATGCAGTCATAGACATAAAAAATAAGTTAAAATTATAAAGCTTTTAGGAGAAAAATAAGAGAATATCTTGACGAACTTGGTGTTGGTAAATACTTCTTAGGGTATAGAAAGCATTGTCCATTAAAAAATCATTAATTCGACTTCTTCAAAAGAAGTTAAGAAAATGAAAAGGCAAGATACAAAATGAGTCATCGGTGAGGTACATGTTTAACTTAGTAAGAAAATATCAGGCAGTTTTCTGAAATAGTTGTTCCATCTTACATTTACATACAGCAGAATTTAGTGTTTTTAATTTTAGCCATTCTCGTGAGTATGGCATGATATGTCACTATACTTTTAATTTGTAGTTTCCTAATGATTGATGAAACTGAGCATCTTCCTTGTGAAATGTAGTTATTCACATATCAGGGCTTTTTGGTTGTGACTGTTCAAACTTTTTAATCCATGTTTTATGGAGTAGTTTGTGTTTTAATTTTGATTGTTAATAATTTGCAAAAAATTTATACAGTTTTAAAGGTTACAATCTATAGTTATTGCAACATGTTGGCTATACTCCTTATGTTGTACTGTTTAACTCTGTAGCCTTTCTTTTAACCAATATTTTGTAACCCCACTCCCAACCTCTGTATTGTCTCCCTCCCTCCTCACTGGTAACCACTAGTTGGCTTTCTACATGTAAGTCTGCTCCTTTTTGCTATATTCACTAGTTTGTTGTATTTTTTAGTTTCCACATATAAGTGATACCACATATGGTGTTTGTCTTTCTCTGAGTTATTTCACTTAGCACAATGATCTCCAAGACCATCTATTTACCACAAATAGCAAAATTTCATTCTTTTATGTTTGAGTAGTATTCCGTTGTGTATATATATATATATAAAATCTTTATTCATTTGTTGATAGACATTTATGTTGCTACCATATCTTGCCAATTGTAAATAATGTTGCTGTGAAATTGGGGTGCCTGCATCTTTTTGAATTAATATTTAAAATTTTTGGATATATACTTGAGACTGAAATTGCTGGATCTTATGGCAGTTCTACTTTTAGTTTTTTGAGAGGCCTCCATACTGTTTTCCACAGTGGGTGCACCAAATTACATTCTCAGCAACAGTATGCAATGATTCTCTTTTCTCCATATCCTGACTAATATATGTTGTTTGTGTTTTTTATAATGATGCCCGTACTGACAGATAGGAAGTGATGTTTCATTGTGGTTTTGATTTATATATGTCCCTGATCATTACCAGTGTTCAGCATCTTTTCATGTGCCTTTTGCCCAGTTGCATTTCCTCTTTGGAAGAATGTATTGAGTTGTAGGTTTTTTTTTTTTTTAATATACTATATATCTATGTCATGAGAATTTGAAATTGACTCAAGATTTTTTCATATCTATTAATGCTTTTTAGCAGCTCTATCATTCATGGCAGAAAGCAAAGAGGATCTAAAGAGCATCTTGATGAAAGTGAACGGGGAGAGTGAGAAAGGTGGCTTAAAATTCAACATTCAGAAAAGTAGGATCATAGAATCCAGTCCTATCACTTCATGGCAGGCAAATAGATGGGGAAACAGTGGAAATAGTGACAGACCTTATTTTCTTGTTCTCCAAAATCACTGCAGATGGTAACTGCAGTCATGAAATTAAAAGCATTTGGCCCCAATGCTTGCTCCTTGGAAGAAAAATTATGACCAACCTATATAGCATACTAAAAAGCAGAGACATTACTTTGCCAACAAAGGTTCTTCTAGTCAAAGCTATGGTTTTTCCAGTAGTCACGTATGGACAAAAGAGTTGGACCATAAAGAAAGCTGAGTGAACTGTGGTGTTGGAGAAGATTCTAGAGAGTTCCTTGGACTGCAAGGAGATCAAACCAGGCATTCCTAAAATAAATCATTCCTTAATATTCATTGAAAGGGCTGATGTTGAACCTGAAGCTCCAGTACTTTGGCCACCTGATGTGAAGAACTGACTCATTAGAAAAGACCCTGATGCTGGGAAAGATTGAAGGCAGGAGGTGAAGGGGATGAAAGAGGATGAGATGGTTGGATGGCATCACCAACTCATTGGACATGAGTTTGAGCAAGCTCCGGGAGTTGGTGATGGACAGCGAAGCCTAGTGTGCTGCAGTCCATGGGTCTAAAAAAGTTAGACATGACAGAATGACTGAACTGAACTGATCATTCATGCTGGGAGTGGGAGGGTGGTGGTTGTAATACACTTTCCTGCAATTACATTTGTTGCTTTTGGATTTTGGAGGAAAGAATTTTCCTCCGCTTAGATGTTTTGGTTCTCAATTTCACTTTGTTCTTTCAGTAGCTATATAAGCATATTATCTGATTATTTCCAGTCATTTTGAAATGTCTTGCCTTTTCCTGAATCTACAATAACAGGATATGTCAATTGGGATAAGGTTTGGGGAGGCTTGGTGTGTTGTATGGTTTGAGAGAGAGACACTGTGTTGAAAAGTGATTTCTTTATAGTTGGTGTTCTCTGAGTGTTTTGTGTGTTTTCTGAATTTCTTTTGTTAACTCAGAACTCTTAGCTTCCATTTACTTCCTGCTCTGACTCTGAAAGATAGGGCCACTTCTCGTGCTTTCCCTGTCTTCCGGAAGCAATGCCTTCCTCACATTGCTCTTTTTCCTGGACTCTTACGTGCCTCTTTCTTTGAGTAATAGCAAGTGACCAGTGGTTTAACCCAGCATGCTTAACTCTTCTCAGTTTTTGTTGTTGTTGTTGATTTGTTTTCAGTCAGGGAGGAACTGACTTTTAGAGGGTAGTTTTATCTGACTTGTACCATGGCTGGGTCCTTCTGCCCTCTGCCCTTTTCTGCTCATTCTTTCTTGCACTTTCAACTCCAGTGTGAACTCTGGTGCTGACACTTATGGTTTAGAATGTTTATTTTGCTATTTCACACATTGAAGTTTTTAGAATTCTCTGTCTCCTGGTGACTTTGTAGGCTTGGGTTTGGTGATTATATTTTTTCTCCTTCTTTGTCAGAGTGACTTTTCGAGAAAATGTGTAAATATAGGCTGCTGTCATTGTCCAGTGGAAAGGTGAATCATCTGGATTAAAATTTTAAATATAAAAAGTCATGAATATACTAGAAGCAACATTAAAGACTACTTTTTATTATTTTGTGAGTAGGGAAGTACTTTCTAATTAAAGCACAAATTTTAAAAAAATTTTGAGTAATTTTTTTTTATCCAATAGGATAGTGAAAAACAACATAAAAGGCATAAAGCAATCAGAGGAAGTATTTGAAACATCTTTATAGACAAAGGATCAATGTGGTAATACC
This sequence comes from Moschus berezovskii, assembly GCF_049115385.1. Classification (NCBI taxonomy): domain Eukaryota; kingdom Metazoa; phylum Chordata; class Mammalia; order Artiodactyla; family Moschidae; genus Moschus; species Moschus berezovskii. The sequence continues at coordinate 73,197,170 of NC_142476.1, forward strand.
TCACACTGGTCAGAATGGCCATCATCAAAAATTCTGCAAATAATAAGTGCTGGGGAGGGTGTGGAGAAAAAGGAACCCTAAAGCACTGTTGATGGAAATGTAAACTGGTGCAATCACTACGGAGAAGAGTGCAGAACTTCCTTAAAAACTAAAAATAGAGCTACTATGTGATCCTGCAATCCTACTCCTGAGTATATATCCAGAAAAAAACGTAATTAGAAAAGATACATGCAACCCAATGTTCATAGCACTATTTATAATAGCCAGGGCATTGGAGCAACCTATCTATCTACTAATGGATGAATGGATAAAGAAGATGTAGTATATACAATACAAGGGAATGATCAGTTCAGTTCAGTTCAGTTGCTCAGTCATGTCCGAATCTTTGCTGCTGCTGCTAAGTCACTTCAGTCATGTCCGACTCTGTGCGACCCCATAGACGGCAGTCCACCAGGCTCCCCCGTCCCTGGGATTCTCCAGGCAAGAACACTGGAGTGGGTTGCCATTTCCTTCTCCAATGTGTGAAAGTGAAGTCGCTCAGTCATGTCTGACTTGTAGCGACCCCATGGACTGCAGCCTACCAGGCTCCTCCGTCCATGGGATTTTCTAGGCAAGCTTTGCGACCCCATAAATCACAGCACGCCAGGCCTCCCTGTCCATCACCAACTCCCGGAGTTCACTCAAACTCAGGTCCATCGAGTTGGTGATGCCATCCAGCCATCTCATTCTCTGTCGTCCCCGTCTCCTCCCGCCCCCAATCCCCGCCAGCATCAGAGTCTTTTCCAGTGAGTCAACTCGTCGCATGAGGTGGCCAAAGTATTGCAGTTTCAGCTTTAGCATCAGTCTTTCTAATGAACACCCAGGACTGATCTTTAGAATGGACTGGTTGGATCTCCTTGCAGTCCAAGGGACTCTCAAGAGTCTTCTCCAGCACCACAGTTCAAAAGCATCAATTCTTCGGCGATCAGCTTTCTTCACAGTCCAACTCTCACATCCATACATGACCACGGGAAAAACCATAGCCTTGACTAGACGGACCTTTGTTGCCAAAGTAATGTCTCTGCTTTTTAACATGCTATCTAGGTTGGTCATAACTTTCCTTCCAAGGAGTAAGCGTCTTTTAATTTCCTGGCTGCAATCAGCATCCGCAGTGATTTTGGAGCCCCCCAAAATAAAGTCTGACACTGTTTCCCCATCTATTTCCCATGAAGTGATGGGACCAGATACCATGATCTTAGTTTTCTGAATGTTGAGCTTTAAGCCAACCTTTTCCCTCTCTTCTTTCACTTTCATCAAGAGGCTTTTTAGTTCCTCTTCACTTTCTGCCATAAGGGAATGTTACTCAGCTATAAAAAATGAATGAGATAATGCCATTTACATTAACATGGATAGACCTAGAGATTCGTACTAAAATAAGTCAGAAATATAAAGACAAATACCATATGATGATGCTTGTATATGAAATCCAAAAATAGGTTATCAATGAACATATTTACAAAACAGACTCACAGACGAAGAAAACAAAGATCTAGTTACCAAATGGGAGTTGGGGGAGGAGTAAATTAAGCTTTTTTTAAAATAGAAACGAGCATCTAATACACAAAAATTCATTGAGAGCTTAGAATGAAGCAAGCACTATTTTAAATTTTGTTTTAGGGGATGGAGATATGAGGTAAATAAATGATGAAAATATAGAAAGTGCTGGATATGATGTGTGTTATGGAGAAAGGTAAAGCAGATGGGTGGCTATAATTGTTAGTAAACAAATCATAATGTACCTCATATAGAAGTTGAATTTGAGAAAAGACCTGTTAAAAAATGAGATAGGAAACCTCAAAGATGCCTGGGATCAGTGGTCTCTAATCTTTTTGACATAAGGGACCAGTTTCATGGAAGACAGTTTTTCCATGTAAAGGTGTGGGAGGATGATTTTGTGATGATTCAAGCACATAATTGTGCACTTTATTTCTATTACTACTACATCTGCTCCAGCTCAGATCATGAGGCATTAGATTCCGGAGGTTGGGGACCCTGCCTGGGAAGATATTTCCAAGCAGAGGGAAGAGCAATTACTGAGGTAACCAGAGAGGAGAGAGGAAGGGGAAGTATAACTGGAAATGAGAGACATAGTGAGGGCTGGATTATTTAGGATGTTCTGGACTGTTGTGATGACTTTGTCTTTTACTTGATGTGATACAAGAAACCTTTGGTAGTCACCAAATAGAGGAAGGATGTGACCAGAATTGTCTTTTGATGAGATCACTCCAGCTATTATTTTAGAATAGATGTGTGTGTGTGTGTGTGTATTAGGGTAGAATGGCGCAAGGATGGAAAAAGAGAGGTCAAAAAGTAGTTAATTACAATAAACCTGAAGACAGAGAATGGTGACTCATAACATATGATGATCCACAATATTTAAAGAACTCAAATAGAGCAAGTTCAGTTCAGTCGCTCAGTCATGTCCGACTCTTTGCGACCCCATGAGTCACAGCACACCAGGCCTCCCTGTCCATCACCAACTCCCGGAGTTCACTCAAACTCATGTCCACAGAGTAGGTGATGCCATCCAGCCATCTCATTCTCTGTCGTCCCCGTCTCCTCCCGCCCCCAACCTTTCCCAGCATCAGAGTCTTTTCCAGTGAGTCAACTCGTCTCATGAGGTGGCCAAAGAATTGCAGTTTCAGCTTTAGCATCAGTCCTTCCAATGAACACCCAGGATTGATCTCCTTTAGAATGGGCTGGTTGGATCTCCTTGCAGTCCAAGGGACTCTCAAGAGTCTTCTCCAACATCACAGTTCAAAAGCATCAATTCTTCGGCGATCAGATTTCTTCATAGTCCAACTCTCAGTAGGAACCAATAAATAGACCTTTGAAACTGGACAAGATATATTTGTACACACAACTCCCAGAAAAACATATGGTTATCTTTATGGCTAAAGTATCTTTACTTAGCTTTCATATGGCAAAAACTTTATGAAGTTTTTACAGTCACTAGTAATATAAAAAGTGAATTAAAAGAAACCTGAATTTTCACTATTTCATCTCAGATTTTGAAATATCCATTATTGACCTGCGTATGGGGGTGTAATCATTCAAACTATGAAAAGTGTTTTAAATAATTACTTATTTTGAAAGACCATATGGCAATATCAATGAAATTAAAAATATTTTCTCTTTGAACATCATCTTAGATCCCAACAATATGAGAGAAAAACTGTTGCAATACTACTTTTAATATAAAAAAATTAGAAAGCAACTGAATGTTATCTGTGATAAAGTTATAAACTATGCAAATGTATTTAGTCATTAGAGAATATCGTGTATCTTTGTGACCTGATGTGGAAAGATATTTTCTGTATTTTACAAAGGAAAAAAGCACTTACAGAAGCATTTTCACAATACCTAAGATATAGAAACAGATCAAATGTTCATCAGTGGATGAATGGATGAAGAAATATGTTATACATACATCCATATACAGTGGAATATTATTCAACCATGGAAAGACATCTCGCCATTTGTAACAAAGTGGATAAAACTGGAGGGCATTATGCTAAGTGAAATAACTCAAATAGAGAAAGATGAATAGAACTCACTTGTATGTGGAGTAAATTTTTAAAAATCAAATTCATAGAAACAGGGTACAGTAGAATAATGGTTACCATGGACTGGGGAGATGTTGGTCAAAGGCTATATAGATGAAGTGGGATGCGGTTGCATGTGGGATGAACGTCTAGAGATCTAATGTATAAGCATGATTACTATATTTAATAATACTATGCTCAATAGCGTTCAGCTCTTTGTGGCCCCATGGACTGTAGCCCACCAGGCTCCTCTGTCCATGGAATTTTCCAGGCAGGAAATATTGGGGCAGGTTTCCCTGCAGGTTTTCCAGGCAGGAATGTTGGGGCAGGTTTCCCTTTCCTACTCCAGGGGGTGGTCCCAACCCAGGCATGAAACCCGCATCTCTTGCATGTCCTGCATTGACAGGCAGATTCTTTACCACCAGCACCACTTGGGAAGCCTAATAATACTACAATAGTGCTCTACTAAAAGGTGCTAAGAAAATAGATATCAAATACACTTATCACACAGAAAACTTAGTACCTAGTAAGGATATATTTAGGTCATATCTGAATGGTCTAGTGGTTTTCCCTACTTTCTTCAATTTAAGTCTGAATTTGGCAATAAGGAGTTCATGATCTGAGCAACAGTCAGCTCCTGGTCTAGTCAAGGCTATGGTTTTTCCCGTGGTCATGTATGGATGTGAGAGTTGGACTGTGAAGAAAGCTGATCGCCGAAGAAATGATGCTTTTGAACTGTGGTGTTGGAGAAGACTCTTGAGAGTCCCTTGGACTGCAAGGAGATCCAACCAGTCCATTCTAAAGGAGATCAATCCTGGGTGTTCATTGGAAGGACTGATGCTAAAGCTGAAACTGCAATACTTTGGCCACTTCATGCGAAGAGTTGACTCACTGGAAAAGACTCTGATGCTGGGAGGGATTGGAGGCAGGAGGAGACGGGGACAACAGAGAATGAGATGGCTGGATGGCATCACCAACTCGATAGACATGAGTTTGAGTGTACTCCGGGAGTTGGTGATGGACAGGGAGGCCTGGCGTTCTGTGATTCATGGGGTCGCAAAGAGTCGGACATGACTGAGCGACTGAACTGAACTGAACTGAAGGATATATTGTGTCAATTAGCTTGACCGTAGTAATCATTTCACTGTGTATATCTATAAATTATCATATTGTATACCTTAAATATATGCAATTTTATTTTAAAATATTTTTAAAATTTACAGAATAGTATGTGTGTTTTAATCCAATTTAAGTAAAGAAAAACAAACAATGGCATACATATATCTATAAACATTTCTGAGAAAAAAATTGCCAAATTGTTGGTAGTAGTTTCTCTGAGTGTGGTCAGTAAACCTACATAGAATTTTCACTTTCAGCTTTTATAGTTTGAATTTTATGTAACTCCATTGTTAGTTACTTTTTAGCAAACCTTTGTACCAAAGTTTAACAAACAAACAAACAAACAAAAACACAAAAATCATAGGTGTTCCAGTTGACAGATTTCAAAACCCGAATAGCCTTATGTAACTAGTATCAAAATTACTAAATAGAATAGTACTTATCTCCAGAACCTCTGCACTGTGCCCTCTTCTAAACCCCAACCAGGATTACCACTATCCTGACCTCCAAAACCATAGATTCATTTTGCCTGGCCTTACTCCTGATGTAAATGGGATTATGCAGTATACTTTTGTGCCTAGCATCTTTTATCCAGTATTTTGATTATGAAAGTCATACATGTAGTTGCATGTGACTATAATTTGTTCATTCCTTTTACTATTTTATCCTCATTTATTTATGCTTTCTACAGCTGATGAGCACTTGTGTTTGTTCCACTCTAATGGCATAGTGAAAAGTATTTCTATATACATACTTGTGTATTTTTCTGAAGCCGTGTTATTGTGTGTGTGTGTGAAGGGGTGTGTGTGTGTGTATGTGTGTTTGTGTGAAGGGGTATATATACCTTTTAGTGAAATGGTTGGGCCAAAAGATATACATATATTTAGGAAATATAACTTAAAAAGTACTGCCAAGCAGTTTTTCAGAGTGATTGTATCAATTATGCTTCCACTAGTAGTTTATGAGCATTTTGGTTGCTCTACAGACTTGAGTATATTTGGCATCTTCTATTTCATTTTTAGCCATTCTGGTGGATGTTTAGTGGTATGGTATTTTAGTTTGCATTTCTCTGATGACTAACAATACTGAGCATCTTTTTCATACATCTATTGGTCATTTGGATGTCACCTTTTTTGAAGAGTCATTTGCTCCCATTCTTATAATGAATCAATTATCTTATTTTATTCATTTGTAGGAATTATATATTTTTTATTGGCTATGCATCTTATATCAGAAATACATATTGCAAGTATCTTCCCTTGTTATGTTGGTCACCTTTTTGCTCTCTTATTTGTGCCTTTTCTTAGACAAAAGTTCTTAATACAATTTATCACCATTTTCCTTTCTATTATAATTTTCCATGTATTATTCAAGAACTCATTGCCTATTCCATGGGCCTGTCATTGTATCTTGTTTTTAAGATTAAATTTTTAAAGTTGCAAATACATTTATATAAAAGCTAAATATTTCCATCCAGGTCTTGGATTTTCAGATTTTTTTAAATGTGAGGCTATGGATGTATGTCTCTTTTATCCATCTCTATATCCCAATAGCCTAGAAAGGTGGCTGCACAAAATATATTTTCCTAAAAATATCCCTTGGATGAATGAATACATTTATCTATTGAGATAGAAAACTGCTCCATCATTTCCCCAAATACTTGAAACAAAAATTGAATTTTAGAATGTCTCCTATTTTCTTTTAATGAAAATATAAATTTTAGCAGGTGATAAACGTGTATTTTTCACTTTTCTTCCCATTTTAATCAACATTGTTCTTTAACACAAACCTTTAAAATGAAAAATACTTGGTACTGTTCTGCTTTGGCCTACAAATCTTCTTATTTGTGAGTCCAGGATAAAAGCACATTCACAAGGCATAGCTGAAAATAGGAGTCAAGTTCAATCACACAGGTACATAATATTCAAAGTTTCTTCTCTCACATGGTACCATGTGTCTGATTTCATTTCTTTACGTAGAGTAAATCACATGGCTGAGTCTAAAGTCAATGGCTGGAGCTATATTAGCATATATTAACAATTGATGATATGATTTAAGCTATTTGGCTCAAAAATAGGATTTATTGATGACAGTATTGTCAAAAATCTGTTTCAATAAAAGAGTGCATATTTTTTTTCTTCAAACAGTACTTGCAAAAAAAAAAACCCTCATTCATTTTATATAGATATATATATGTATCTTTATAGTTTAAGGAAATAATATGATTGAAAAAGCTAAAGGAAAGTTGATTGTGCAGTAGCAAATCAAGTTATCCTTTACTAAAAACTCACTTCTCACAAGAAATATACCCTGATTTGGGTATTCTCTTTTAGTTGGACTAAATTTTATAAAATATTTCTGTGTTATGTAAGTGTAAAACTTAGAAATTAAATTTTGTGTCCAAAGAAACACATGCACATACATATTCTTGATATTAGATAATAATTGATACTATTTCTATAATTCTTACTCTGATCCAAAATTGCTTTCACCAAATTTCCCATCAACTGGGGACAAGTAATTGTATTTCCATGTTGAGCAATTATTAATTTCTTCCCTCAAATCCTGACTTTGGCTCCCTTTTTACTGCCACGGAGATGCCTCCAGCATCCTGGTAGAGAGTTTGTTGTCTTAATGTTCTGAATTGTAGCTGTTTTTATGAAATAACCTTCAGTTTTTAAATTTTAAAACAATGGTTTCAATTATAGCATTTGATACAACATATAAAATTTTTAAACTGTCACCTAAATGTAGAAGAGAGCCACTCTGAACCAAAACAAGAGATGTTTAAGAGAAAAAGAGTTGATAGAAATGTGATTTTTCTCTGATCAGAAGGTACACCAGATTTTGGCTGTGTCTGAGCTTTTGTTGGCAGATATCTCCTTTTATTTGACTGGGCCATGCTAATAATTAGTTTCTAGGTCTTCTGTTTCTTTCTCTACCAGATTTTTCTAGTGAGAGCTCTATGTCCACTTCCTGCTCATCCTTTCCGTCAGTCCTGATCAGCCAGCCTTTGGAACTCTGGTCATTCTACTCAGTTCAAAAAGACAGTAATGACCACCTCTGTGAGCTTTTCTTCAGCTGTCAATATTCTGGAATTATGGGAGGTGACAGTTAACTTTGCTTTCTTAAATTTCTCTCCTACCTATGTTTCCATTTTATGGTATTATCCTGATTGTTCTAATTTTATTCTTGTCCCTGTTATTTCCTTTAAAACTAGGGCATTTCCCCAAACAGCTCTTTTAACGTCTTCTCCATTTGCTCCCCCAGAGACATGAATTTTTGACTGGTGATTGCCAGTTTATTTTTCTAGCTCCATTTTCTCTTCTGAGATTTAGTTTCTTATTTCCAAATGATGGATAGTTTTTTATACATCATTAATATACATTCATTCTGCCCCAGATGGAGTTTATATCCTCAACCCTGTATTTTCTTCTTTTCCTGACCTTTCTATTTCTGTTAATAATGCTATTTTCCCCTCAGTAATTGGTGGAAAGAATTGACCACATTACCCCTATCATCACCTCATAACAATTTGTCTTAATGATTCTCTTCTGAAATATATAGATTCCATTCTTTCAATCCATTTAGTTACGTGTCAGTCTTTAATTAACATCCTTATCGTCTTATTTCCCCCAAAGCACAGTAATAACCTAACTAGTTCCTCTGTAGTTAAATTATCTGTATCCTCCAGACATTCCACTGTAGTTTGGTTGCCTTAACTTGACTTTGAGCATCTTCTTCCCTTCCTCCACCCAATTTTTAAAATCTTCCTTCGTCTATAGGATAAATTCCAGCTGTTTAAGTCCACTTAGTAGAAGAGATGAGAGTAATAAAGCTTATATGAGGGGTTCAAGTGAGTGTGAATGCTGAAAAATGATGTGATGGGACACACATTCTATTTCTGGGAAATGAGAGCGGTATCAGGAGTCTAACAATAAGAATGTAATATGCTAGAAAGTGGGATACAGAGAATAGGAGTGTGTGAGGCAATGAAACATCACAATGAGTAGGACAGGCATGTTTGAAAAGGGCCCAAAGCATGAAATCTAGAAGATAAAGTTGCAGAAGCTAAGAAGGCCAGGAAAAGTTTCAGTTGCCTCTTTGGAAAGTCTAAATTCCACATCCCAAGCCTGCCTTTGTTGGAACTGGAAAATTCACTAAAGATAGACATACCACAACCTTCCTTTCCATCTTTGTCTTCTACACAAACTTCTTAAGCCAGGTAAGCCAGATAGTCATATATACGCCATATATATATATGGCCTGAAATGGGGTCTTGCCTATTTCTCCAGATTCATCTCTTAGCTCCCTTCTCTACATTCAGCCTTCCTTAATATTTTCCATGCCTCTGGCTCTTGTAACAACATTCCCCGGAATCCTTCATATTCTCTGAAAACAAGCTCAAGTATATTATTCTTTTTGAAACATTCCTTAATCCCTTTGACTCAAATGATGTCTTGTAAATAGGCCTATGTCACTTATCATACCTCACTGCAAGACAGCAAAAGAGTCTGTGAAGAAGAGACTTTGGACTCTGTAGGAGAATGCAAGGGTGGGGTGACTTAAGAGAATAGCATTGAAACATGTATATTACTATACGTGAAATAGATCACCAGTCCAGGCTCAATGCATGAGATAGGGTGCTCAGGGCCAAAGAATATATTCAACCTGATTTTGGTATTGACCATCAGGTGATGTCCATGTGTCGAGTCATCTTTTGTGCTGTTTTAAGAGGGTGTTTGCTATGACCAGTGCATTCTCTTGGCAAAACTCAGACTTTACCCTACTTCATTTTGTACTCCGTGACCAAACTTGCCTGTTTCTCCAGATATCTCTTGACTTTCTACTTTTGCATTCCAGTCCCCTATGATGAAAAGGACATCTTTTTTTTGCTGTTAGTTCTAGAAGGTCTTGTAGGTCTTCGTAGAACCATTCAACTTCAGTTTCTTCAGCATTACTAGTTGGGGCATAGACTTGTCATTCTATCATTTTTGAGATGGCACCCTGGTACTGCATTTTGTACTCCTTTGTTGACTATAAGGGCTACTCCATTTCTTCCCAGGAATTCTTGCCCACAGTAGTAGGTATAATGGAATGGTCATCTGAATTAAATTCACCTATTCCAGCCCATTTTAGTTCACTGATCCCTAAAATGTCGATGTTCATCTTTCCATCTCCTGCAATTTACCTTGATTCATGTACCTACAATTCCAGGTTCTTATGAAATATTGATATATCTGTTAAGACACATACATTTTATATCCCCAAGTAAACTTGAAGCTGTTTGGGAACAACAATTGAACCTCTTAAGCTCCTTTGCCAGTTTCAATTCCTTGACAAAACATCTTACTTGGAGGAAGAGCTCAATGTATGGTTTGCATGGGTGGGACACCTGGTAGAATGGAGGTCGGGCCAGTTGTTGGTAGTTGGAAGACATCACAGAGAACCATCACATGTTTACCTTGCTTCCTGAGCTGGGGCCATTTCTGAGAGCCAAGGGCACTGTGTGTCTCGAGTACTGCTGGTAGGTAATGTGAAGGGTGAGTGGAGCCCCTGGAATTCTGAAGGCTGCAGAGCATTTAGTGACAGGAAAATTGGCTCTTTGGACCACTTTATAGCAGATCTTTCTAGTTTTTAGCTTATACTACTGGACTAACTCTTTAAACTTCATAAGTATTTTAAATAAAGCCTCTTGTGTTTCTTTCACTCATATCAAAATCCATTTATTTTTATGACTCTGATAATATTACTGCATTTATCCCTTTTGTATCCAGTTTTGGGTTAACAACATATCTTTTTATGTTGCTAAGTTTTGCACATATTTAAACTTCATTATATATTGATTAGTGGGAGTGCAAGCTTGAGTTTCCAAGTATGGGTTTGCATCTGTAATGGGATACAGTTAAAACCAAGTGGCTGGACCATCCCAGGGCAATGTTGTGTATAATTCCCCGATTGCACTCCTTACATCATAAATAATAATGAAAGTAAATGTACATTTACCAGAGAGAATCAACAAAACCCAGCCCTGATTTTCTGATTGCACTTTTCTCCCCAGGTATTAAAGCCAGCTTTCGAACAAGGGTGCCTGAAGGTTTGATTGTCTTTGCAGCATCACCTGGCAATCAAGAAGAGTATTTTGCAATTCAGTTGAAGAATGGACGCCCATATTTTCTTTTTGATCCTCAGGTAAATGAGTAATCATAAGAGTTGACATTTTTGAGAGTTTATCAGTTGCTTATATTTTCACAATGAATCCTCACCAAAAACTTACAGATGAGTACTTTATTATTCCCACTCTACAACAAGGAAGATGAAACTTCAAAAGTGATGTGCCTTACCCACAGCTAAAATAGCAGACCTTCAAACCACATAGACTGACTGATAATCTACTTGCTTTTTTAACAACCATATGCTACCTTATCATGAGGATTAAAGTTTTTAACTGCGTTCCTTGAGAAAATTATGTCTTTCTGTTTCCCTTCCGTTTTCTCTCTTCCTCTTCCTTTCCTCCTGCCTTTCTTGCTTCCCACCCTATCTCTATCTCTTTTCCTTTCTTCACTAGCAAATATTAGTGTCCATCAGGTGCTACTGAGTTCAGTATTGGAGACTATAATACTTCTAAAGTTAAATATGACCATACCCCTATGAAACAATCTAGGTAGGATATAGTTAATTTTTTAAAAATACTCCTGAATGTCATGAAAGAGAAGTATACTACTAAGTATTGCTGCTGCTGCTGCTGCGTGAGTAAAATAAAGGGTCTTTCTTTCTGTAGTTCTCTGCAAATGTAATATTTAACTGAGATTCAAAACAATAAATAAAAGGATAGGAGTGTATGTCTATTCAAGAGGAAATGTGTTTGAGGTGAGGCAGGCCAGAGGAAATACTGACAGGAGATGAGGGAAGGAGCTGTAATAAAATTTCCAAGCAGAGCAAATAGCAAATATTTAGTGTCTGAGTTAAGACATAAACATGGCCTATTTAGTGCATTGAAATAAGATTAAGATGGTTATAGAGTAGAGAACAAAGAGAACAGTGGTAGTTTGAAAATTTGGGTAGAGACTAAGTAATTTAGGATCTTGGAACCAAATGAAAGGGTTTAAATTATTCCTAAGGGCAGTTCAGTTCAGTTCAGTCACTCAGTCGTGTCCTCCTCTTTGCGACCCCATGGACTGCAGCATGCCAGGCTTCCATGTCCATCACCAACTCCCAGAGCTTGCTCAAACTCATTTCCATTGAGTCGGTGATGCCCTCCAGCCACCTCATCCTCTATTGTCCCCTTCTCTTCCCACCTTCAATCTTTCCTACCATCAGGGTATTTTCCAATGAGTCAGTTCTTTGCATCAGGTGGCCAAAATATTGGAGCCTCAGCTTCAGCATCAGTCCTTCCAATGAATATTCAGGACTGATTTACTCCAGGACGGACTGGTTTGATCTCCTTGCTGTCCAAGGGATTCTCAACAGTCTTCTCTAACACCACAGTTCAACAGCATCTATTCTTTGGCACTTAGTTTTCTTTATAGTCTAACTCTCACATCCATACATGAAAAAGCCATAGCTTTGACTAGATGGACCTTTGTTGGCAAAGTAATGTCTCTGCTTTTTAATATACTTTCTAGCTTTGTCATAACTTTTCCTTCAAAGAGCAAGGGTCTTTTAATTTCACGGCTACGTTCACCATCTGCCGTGATTTTGGAGCCCAAGGAAATAAAGTCTTACTGCTTCTGTTGTTTCCCCGTCTATTTGTCATGAAGTGATAGGACCAGATACCATGATCTTCATTTTCTGAATGTTGAGTTTTTAACCAGCTTTTTCGCTCTCCCTTTTAACTTTCATCAAGAGGCTTTTTAGTTCCTCTTCGCTTTCTACCATAAGGGTGGTGTCATCTGCATATCTGAAGTTATTGATATTTCTCCCTGCAAGCCTGATTCCAGCTTGTGCATCATCCAGCCCAGTATTTTGCATGATGTACTCTGTATATAAGTTAAATAAGCATGGTGACAACACACAGCCTTGACATACTCCTTTCCTGTTTTGAACCAGGGCAAATGGGAAACTATTGCATAGTTTTCTTCACTTTAGTTAGAGGAAGGTTAGTAAGCATTTGCCATTAGGTCTGTATTGGGCCCATGAGTAATTGAGGGAAAAGTCTATGTAAAACATTTTTCTCAGGTTTTCCGCTTAAAGCTGCTGATCTATGCTTGTCTAAGAAGTGCTTTCTGTTGTAGTGGTAAAATAGGCACAAATTTTCCCTTGTATCTAAGGGCTTGTAGGTGAAGAGCTTCCTATACCCTGGAGACCCACTCATGTTGAAGAGAAAAGGCAGGGCCTGCTGGTCAAGTGTGTCTGAGCACCACCTCAGACCCTACAGAAGTCTTTAAGAGGCAGACTGAGCCCTTCCTGGGTTAGGAAGCTGGTAAAGCCATGAGCTGGCAACTGGCAAGACCATGGAAAAAAAGGATTATTCCTGCTGTTTTGACAGTAGTCTGTTAAACACCTGGCCTGATAAGGGTTCCTGGGCATCCCCTAGAATTGAAGTTTCTTAAGGGATGCTCATAGGTTGGCAATGAGTAAGCAAATAAGAAATAGCAAACACCTAAGCACATCCTGCATCCCGGGAGAAAGGGGTAAGAAGCAGCTGTTTCCGAAGACAAGGCAGATGGCATTTGGAAAACAAAAACAGCACACTGAAGTTGATTGAATTACAGAACTGAAAATATTATTTTTCATTTGAATCCTTTAAGTTGATTACTTAGAAGAGGGACTGCTGAGATTCGTTTCTAGGTCAAAATGCATAACAAAAATATGAAAACAAAGATTAAGGAAGATACAAATATGAAGAAGAAATTCAAAAGGAAAGCAAAAAACACATGCGTAGGTAAAAGATGGATAAGAGAAATTAATGAAATATAAAATAGGAGAGAAAATCTGATTTAAGAACAATGCTTGATTATGAATTTATTGAAAGGACTCATCAAATGCCTGGCAAAATTAAGCAAAGCTTGTGCTTCTATAGGACCTCTGTGTGTCATCCATTATTCTAAGTGTTCTCTCTATATATAAATGCACACAAATATCTCATTTAAACATCACACCAATTCTTCAAGATAGATACTTGTTATTCCCATTTTACAGGTGAAAATGTAAGTCAGAGTTAAATTAATTTTCCCAAAGTAATACAGCAGATCTGTGGCCAAGCTTTTCAACATGAAAGAAGAATGCTTGTTGATGTCCAGAGACTCAGTTAAAATGCTATCTATGCACTATATTGGAAGGAAATATTTCAGCAACGCTTCTAATTGGAAGGAAAAAACTAATCTGAAACATAGTGGAGAAGCAGTGGTGAGTGGTAAACCTAGGGATATTAAGTTCAGCCAGAGTATTTAATGACAAACAATAGAAATGTGTTTTACAGTGCCAAAGAATCTCTGACATAGAAGAGACAGGCAGCAAAGGAAAAAGAAATCTGATAATTGTTTGGTGCTAAAATTACTAAGAGTCGAAGGAGAGGTTGAAAGATGATGACTTAAAAGTTTCTAAGGTGTCAATTTAATGGAGGGGGGGAGTTACGGTATAGGTCATATTACTTTCTTGATTCCATAAAATAAATGGCTAAAATGTTTGATTTTAAATGTGACAAAAGAAGTTAATTACTAATAGAATGAAAACACTCCAAGAATGATTAACAAGATGAAAAAAAAAGACTGCTAGATTGTAAATATCAGCAAAAACGTAAAAGAAAGGAAACAATCCATTAAAATAGAAGAATGATCAATGAGAAGGAAAAAAAATCTGGTTCTGCTTTTTCTACCTAAATCTACCTCTAATTTCTACCTAAATCTACCTAAATTACTATCTGGGTATATTTGAGACAAAGCCAGAAAGGGAAAACTTTAATCAGATAGACCTTTATTCATAGAGCTGTAAAAGTACACAACGTGGATTCTTGTTGATTGTCTTTCTTCATTCTTGGAGTTGCCACATGAGGTATTGTTTTCTTCCCTGCTTTTGATGACGTGTCTCAACTAGAGTCATTCAGTGATCTAATGATAGAACTGGCACTGAATTTAGTTTATTTCATTCAAAGAAACATTGTTAAAAATGTATTTTCCTGGGACTTCCTCAGAGGTCCAGTGGTAAAGACTCTACCTTACAATACAGAGGCTGTAGGTTCAGGAAATTAATGCTACAGGGTGAGGCCCAAAACTGTAAACAAAGCAAAACAAACAAAGGAAAAACCCTCTGTCACATAAGTAGATACACAACCAATTTGCATAGGAAATAAACACCTTTAAAAAAAATGTACCCCAAGCACTGTGGTAGGCAATTATGCACTAGAAATGCGGGAATGAGGAAGAAGCAAAATGCCCCTCATGCCATCCTCTCTTGGGACCCCCCTCTTCCAAGATTGAAGTACAGAGTCTTGCTGAACTTGAATGTGGTAGTGTGCTAGGTAGGCTTCACACTGCCTCACACTTACAACCATCATGCGCTCATAAACCTCCATCCTGGTGTTTTTGAGTGTAATTCTAGGTGACCACTGAGCTAGAGCTGGAGCTAGAGCTGTAATAGTGCAATGGCTACAGGTTTATTCACAGGTTTTGAGTATCTAATAACCGTGCCTTGCTTGCCCCCTCTCAAAACTCTCTAAACATATAGAGCAAAATCTTTCAGAATTAATAAAAAAAATGGTTCTATCAGAACTGAAGCATGACTTCCATCTCTTTGACAGAGTTGCTTTTCTTTGTAAAGGATGTGATAGCTTCAGATTCTGCATAAATGGAAGGTGAAGACGTTAAAGTTAACTCCACTCAGGCACATGATTGCTGTGCAGATCCTGAGTTTGGCTTCTAGAAAACTCTCTCCATCTCATCTTTTTCATCTCCTCTCCATGATAAGATAGACTGGTATAAACCATAGCAGAGTTCAAGGAAGTGTTCACAGGGCATGATTCCCACCCCTTACCCTTCTCCCTTGGACAGTGCCTGAGAGTGCTCCTCACTAAAACTGACATCCCCCTCTGTCCCTGTCCTATATACCCAAATCCTGACCTGTATACAAATGATTGTGGAAACTGGGGGATGGAGACTATTTGATATAGTCTTACATTTTTTTTCTCTTTTGGGTTAGGAATATGAATACATTTTTTCCCTCCTTTCTAAAAATTGACTAGTGAAAGACTAGAGATCTCTTCAAGAAAACTAGAGATACCAAGGGAACATTTCATGCAAAGATGGGCTCAATAAAGGACAGAAATGGTATGGACCTAAGAGAAGCAGAAGATATTAAGAAGAGGTGGCAAGAATACACAGAACTGTACAAAAAAGATCTTCATGACCCAGATAATCATGATGGAGTGATCACTAACCTAGAGACAGACATCCTGAAATATGAAGTCAAGTGGGCCTTAAGAAGCAACACTATGAACAAAGCTAGTGGAGGTGATGGAATCCCAGTTGAGCTATTTCAAATCCTAAAAGAAGATGCTGTGAAAGTGCTGCACTCAATATGTCAGCAAATTTGGAAAACTCAACAGTGGCCACAGGACTGAAAAAGGTCAGTCTTCATTCCAATCCCTAAGAAAGGCAATGCCAAAGAATGCTCAAATTACCGCACAATTGCACTCATCTCACACACTAGTAAAATTATGCTCAAAATTCTCCAAGCCAGGCTTCAGCAATATGTGAACCATGAACTTCCAGATGTTCAAGCTGAATTTAGAAAAGGCAGAAGGACCAGAGATCAAATGACCAACATCCGCTGGATCATGGAAAAAGCAAGAGAATTCCAGAAAAACATCTATTTCTGCTTTATTGGCTATGGCAAAGTCTTGACTCAGTGGATCACAATAAACTGTGGAACATTCTGAAAGAGATGGGAATCCCAGACCACCTGACCTGCCTCTTGAGAAACCTGTATGCAGGTCAGGAAGTAACAGTTAGAACTGGACGTGGAACAACGGACTGGTTCCAAATAAGAAAAGGAGTACGTCAAGGCTGTATATTGTCACCCTACTTATTTGACTTATATGCAGAATACATCATGAGAAACGTTGGGCTGGATGAAGCGCAAGCTGGAATCAAGATTGCTGAGAGAAATATCAATAACCCCAGATATGCCAATGACACCACCCTTATGACAGAAATTGAAGAAGAACTAAAAGTCTTTTGATGAAAGTGAAAGAGGAGAGTGAAAAAGTTGGCTTAAAGCTCAACATTCAGAAAACAAAGATCGTGGCATCTGGTCCCATCACTTCATGGCAAATAGTTGGAGAAACAGTGGAAACAGTGGCAGACTTTATTTTGGGGGGGCTCTAAGATCACTGCAGATGAAGACTGCAGCCATGAAATAAAAAGACGCTTACCTCTTGGAAGAAAAGTTATGACCAACCTAGACAGCATTTTAAAAAGCAGAGACATTAGTTTGCCAACAAACGTCTGTCTAGTCAAGGCTATGGTTTTTCCAGTAGTCACGTATGGATGTGACATTTGGACTATAAAGAAATTGAGCGCCCAAGAATTGATGCTTTTGAACAGTGGTGCTGGAGAAGACTCTTGAGAGTCCCTTGTATTGCAAGGAGATTCAACCAGTCCATCCTAAAGGAAAACAGTCCTGAATGTTCATTGGAAGGACTGATGCTGAAGCTGAAACTCCAATACTTTGGCCACCTGATGTGAAGAGCTGACTCATTTGAAAAGACCATGATGCTGGGAAAGATTGAAGGCAGGAGGAGAAGGGGACAACAGAGGACGAGATGGTTGGATGTCATCACCGTCTCAATGGACATGAGTTTGGGTAAACTCTGGGAGTCGGTGATGGACAGGAAGGCCTGGCGTGCTGCAATCCTTTGAGTCGCAAAGAGTCGTACATGACTGAGCAACTGAACTGAACTTTTTAAAATTGATCTATACAGTCCATGAGATCACAAAGAATCAGATATGACTGAGCAACTAAGCGCAGTACAGCACGTAGTTGATTTACAATGTTGTATTTCTGTGTATAGCACAGTGACTCAGTTATACATGTGAAGTGAAGTTAAGCTTTTGCCACTCCATTGTGTCTGACTCTTTGTGACCCCCTTGGACTATACAGTCCATGGAATTCTCCAGGCCAGAATACTGGAGTGTGTAGCCGTTTCTTTCTCCAGCGGATCTTCCCAAGCCAGGGATCAAACCCAAGTCTCTTACATTGCAGGCAGATTCTTTGCCAGCTGAGCCACAAGGGAATCTAAGAATACTGGAGTGGGTAGCCTATCCCTTCTCCAGCGCATCATCCTGACCAGGGATCAAACCAGAGTCTCCTGCATTGCAGGTGGATTCTTTACCAACTGATCTATCAGTGAAGCCCTATATATATATATATAATGTATATATATATATAATATATATATAAAATATTCTTTTCCATTATGGTTTATCACAGGATATTGAATATTGTTCCCTGTGCTATACTGTAGGACCTTGTTGCTTACTCATCCTATAATACTTTGCATGGGATAATCCCAAACTCCCAATCCTTGCCTGCTCCACTCTCTTCCACCTTGGCAACCAAAAGTCTATTCTGTATGTTATGAATATGGTTTCTTGAACAAAGTAAAAGCCACCCCGAATTTGAAGAAGCTGAAGAGTTTGTTTTATATGTCTGTCACTGACATTCAAAATATTTATATTTTAAATAATTTAGGTACCACTTTAAGCTAGTTTTCTTTTCCTTGTGTCTTAAAGGATACAAGGTTATCTAATGAACACTTTACTGTACTCATCAGATAAGTAGTTATTTACTCAATGTGCCTTTCTTATCTGAGTGTACAGTCCAGGGAGGGCAGGACAAATACATCCTTGAGGCTCAGTACAGTCCTAGGACCATGCATGCTTAGTCACTCAGTCATGTCTGGCTCTTTACGACCCCATGAGACTGTAGCTTGTCAGGTTCCTCAGTCCATGGAATTCTCCTAGCAAGAGTACTGAAGTGGGTTGCCATTTCCTTCTCCAGGGGATACTCGCAACCCAGGGATTGAACCCTTGTTTCCTGTGTCTCCTGCATTGCAGGTGGATTCTTAACAGGCTGAGCCTTGGAATATAGTAGGTAATACATAAATGTCTGTTGACAGATTGGCTGACTTCCTGGCTTGATAAATATTGGTAAAATAGTATTCATAATTGAAGAAAATTACTCATTTTCAAGGATAAAATTTCTGACTCTTTAATGATAATTTAATTTAGTTCTTATTTGTTTTAATTTGACAGTTAGATACTATGGTTGTTTTCAGATTACTATTCTTGAATCCATTCAAAATAATTAAATATTGAGTTTTGGAAACAGAATTTTGTAAGAATTTAAAGTTACTCTCTAACACATAGCTTTCAAAATACGTGTAGTCATTGCGTGTGCATGCTCCGTTGCTCAGTCATGTCTGACTTTTTGCGACCCCGTGAACCTTAGCCCACCAGACTCCTCTGTCCATGGTATTTTCCAGGCAAGAATACGGGAGTGGGTTGCCATTTCCTACTCCAGTAGTCACTGTGTAGTTTGTTCTTTTAAAAGTATCTTAATAAACTTAAGTAATGAATTTGTATACAACAATGTAACTCTACATAAAGTCGTAGAATTCATTCAGTGAAATGAATCCAGTTCACTATATTAAGACATATTTGTGGCATTTCTTATAATATTTAAAACTGGATATACGTTTGGATATTATACACTGAATACTTAGAATTATTGTTGCTGCTGCCAAGTCGCTTCAGTCGTGTCCGACTCTGTGCAACTCCATAGACGGCAGCCCACCAGGCTCCCCCGTCCCTGGGATTCTCCAGGCAAGAACACTGGAGTGGGTTGCCATTTCCAGAGTCACTAAAGAAAAACTACTCCATTTTTTAACTGCTGTATTTTTTTTATTGTCTCAAAAAGTTGGCTATAGTCTTCCCATTTTTATTAGATTAATTTCAACTTGGAAATACTTGATCAGATGATATTTTATTGACTAGTAATGACATGGTTCTCATTTAAATGTTTTATATTCATTCCCATAATAAACTGACTTCACTTAGAGAAGTGGTGATAGTGAAAGCTTTCAAAAAATTCAGAATAGTATCTATTTAACGTGTCTAATATTTTCCAAATAGAAAGGACAAACTGCACCAGACTTGACACCAGACTTGACCACAGAATTATTCTCTGAATATTAGTGGGGGAAATATCTTAAACTATCATCAAAAAAATAGTATGCTGAGTGCCCCAAGTATGAAAAAAATTTGGCGTAGTGAGGCTATCTGTTATGTACTTGAATGTGTCACCAATAAGTGTGATTTCTGATGTAGAGAACTATTAATGCTTCAGATTGTTGCCAAACATAATATGAAGAACCACTTACTCAGACACCTGATCTTTAGAATGCAGCATCGTTTGTAACAATTTTAACGCTAACTAAGTACACTTTGATGAGACAGCATTTAATAAAATGCTCATTAATTTCATCATTAGCAAGGGTATGCTAAGAAGTAAGCCAGTTTCTTATGTCACGCCCAATTAGCATCCCATGCTAGTAATCCCATTAGTATTGTTGAATTCACTAATGGAAAAACTAATGGGCATGCTACCAGGGCACATTAATTGGGCACGACACCAGTTCTGGTTTTAATTATTAAACTACGATAATGAAATGTGTGTTTGTAAAATATTAAAATGTTGAAATTGGGTTGAAGAAAATAAAAGAGTATGTAGAAAGAAAGAGTTCTATGAAAAGTCAACTTACAAAGATTCAAGAACATATCAAAATGGTCATATTTCTAGCTGATTGAGTTGCCTATAAAAGTTGGGATACTGTCCATGTGAGAAGCAAATCCTCCCCTACTCATGGGAAATTAAAACCTCTTTTTTGGTAATATGAAATTCTGTATGTCATACATGTTGTCATGCTCTGTATGAGGCCTGACAGGAGCCAATTAAATGCATAGAATGGACAGGGTATGTTGCTGAAGCTATTTTAGAGAAATACAAACAAATGTTTTACTGACAATGGTGTGATTATGCACTTTTTGTGATATTAAACCATGACCATATTACATCAAATAATTGTCAGTTTTATCATTTTTGAAAACCAGTATAGCAAAATAATTAGAATTTGGTGAAACACTCCGAGTAATTTAAACATGTATTTTGTAATATTTTATCCAATCTTTTTTTGGTTTAGTTTTGTTTTCAAAATTTTCTATTGATTGAAGTTAATTATTTCTAAGGGCCTTCTCTGGTGGTTCAGCTGGTAAAGAACCTACCTGCCAATGCAGGAGGCACAAGAGACACGGGTTCGTTCCCTGGTTTGGGAAGATCCCCTGGAGAAGGAAATGGTAAGAACCCATGTCTTACTCAGAGTGTTTCACCAAATTCTAATTATTTTGCTATACTGGTTTTCAAAAATGATAAAACTGACAATTATTTGATGTAATATGGTCATGGTTTAATACCACAAAAAGTGCAGTATTAATCACACCATTGTCAGTAAAACATTTGTTTATATTTCTCAGAGGAGCCTGGCAGGCTACAGTCTCATGGGGTTGCAGAGAGTTGGTCATGACTGAGGACGCTCACACAATTATTGCTAAGGAGATCTACTTTATTAAGAAAAAAGCAAAGATTGTTTTCCTTTAGGTTTAGAGTAATTTTCTGTTGTTTTTTTTTTCTTTATTCAGGGTAGTTTCAAATGATGATGGTAACAAAGTTGAAATATCCTTTACTTAGTCTTATGTGTTCACTAACATTAAAAAACGTACCATTGTGCTAACCATGATATACACGGCCCCAAACTGTTAAGATGAAAGGGATATCTTCTCTTTATTTTCGTACCCTCACTTCCTCTGAGCTAATCTCTATTCTTAACACCTGCCATTTCCTGATTTTATCTACTTAGGAACTCATTTTTACCTTTGATACTATTACCTTAAGCAAAAATACAAATGCTCGATTTTAGACTAAAATCACTGTTTAACCACAATGCTTATGTTAAAGGTATTAAAACTAATTTTTTAATTTAAACTTTTTATTTTATATTGGAATATAGCCAATTTACAATGTTGTGATAGTTTTGGGTAGACAGCAAAGGGACTCAGCCATACATATGCATCTGTCTATTTTCCTCCAAACTTCCCTCAACCCATGCTGCCACCTAACATTGAGCAGAGTTCCATGTGCTATACAGTAGGTCCTTGGTTATCGTTTTTAAATACAGCAGTGTGTACATACCTGTCCCAAACTCCCTTACTATCCCTTTCCCTCATCCTTCCCCCCGGCAGCAATAAGTTCATTCTCTAAGTCTGTGAGTCTATTCTATAAATAAGCTCATTGGTATCATTTCCTTTTAGAGTCTATGCATAAGGGATATTGTACAATATTTTTCTTTCTCCATCTGACTTTCTTCACTCAATATGATAATCTTTAGTAACTAATTTTTAATGTGAATCTAATTCCTTCTTGGTGTTCATAGTGTACTGAAAGTAAAAGAAACTAACTTGCTACACATTTTACTATCTTCAGAGCAGAATCATTTGAATGGTACTTTATTAGTTTCAAATTCTTGTCTTTTTTATATTTCTGGCCCCAAATTTAAAATATTAGAATAGAAAATTCATTACCTTTCTGATGAGTATAGTTACTCAAAATCCAAGTGTACTTATAAGTGATTATCATTCTGAAGAGAAGTTCTTTTCAGATTTGAGCCTCATGGTGATACAGTATTTCAGAGAAATGCCAGAATGATGTATCAACTTTAACTTTGAGTTCTGTTTGAAATATGTGCATGCTTGCCTCAGGATTGTGTTGAAATTTGTAAGTTGTTTTCTAACAAATATACAATATGTGTATGAGTAACATGTATATAAAGACAGTTGCTCCTTGGAAGAAAAGCTATGACCAACCTAAACAGCATGTTAAAAAACAGAGACATTACTTTGCCAACAAAGGTCCATGTAGTCAATGCTATGGTTTTTCCAAGGTCATGTACAGATGTGAGAGTTGGACCATAAAGAAGGCTGAGTACTGAAGAATTGATGCTTTTGAACTGTGGTGTTGGAGAAGACTCTTGAGAGTCCTTTGGGCTGCAGGGAGATCCAACCAGTCAATCCTAAAGGAAATCAGTCCCAAATATTCATCAGAAGACTGATGCTGAAGCTTAAACTCCAATACTTTGACCACCTGATGCAAAGAACTGACTCATTTGAAAAGACCCTGATTGTGGGAAAGATTGAAGGCAGAAGGAGAAGGGGATGGCAGAGGATGAGCTGGTTGGATGGCATCACCAACTCAATGAACATGAGTTTGAGCAAGCTCTGGGAATTAGTGATGGACAGGGAAGCCTGGTGTGTTGCAGTCCATGGGATTGCAAATAGTCAGCCACGGCTGAGTGAATGAACTGACTGAACACGTATATTTACTCACTGATTTTTTTTCACTTATTCATTCCCTTAAGGGGTCTGCAGTGGAAGTTACCACAACTAATGATGATGGTAAACAATATAGTGATGGCAAATGGCATGAGATAATTGCTATTAGGCATCAAGGTTTTGGCCAAATCACACTTGATGGGCAGTTCACAGGTAAGATCTTCCTTGACAAATATAAATGCCTCTGTTGATATGCTGATGTTGCCATAATCCTTTGTGTTTTTATTTCTTTATCTCTTTTTTCACCTCTTCATCCCTTCTTCATCTAAACTGCTGTTGATTTTGCTTTTGGGGTGTTCTTAAAATCATTCTTAAAATGATGAAGTCTTGGCAACTATTTTCTCTTCTATGCGGGGTTCAATAAAGCAAAAATAAGAGCAAAGTCATCAGTATCAATTTTGTGTCATTTTCAGGTCTTTACAATTTGCAAAAGTTGTTACTTAGTTTTGCTTTACTTTTATGGCAAAGAGGGAAGCCATTGGAGAATTTTGAAAGGAGGATGACCTGATATGACTTACACAATGGAGTATTACTCAGCAATTAAAAAGAATACATTTGATTCAGTTCTAATGAGGTGGATGAAACTGGAGCCTATTATACAGAGTGAAGTAAGCCAGAAAGAAAAACACCAATACAGTATACTAACACATATATATGGAATTTAGAAAGATGATAATGATAACCCTGTATACGAGACAGTAAAAGAGACACAGGTATATAGAACAGTCTTTTGGACTCTGTGGGAGAGGGTGAGGGTGGGATGATTTGGGAGAATGGCATTGAAACATGTTTATTATCATATGTGTAATGAATTGCCAGTCCAGGTTTGATGCATGATACAGGATGCTCGGGGCTGGTGTACTGGGATGAACCAGAGGGATGGAATGGAGAGGGAAGTGGGAGGGGGGTTCAAGATGGGGAACACATGTACACCCGGGGCAGATTGATGTTAATGTATGGCAAACCAATACAATAATGTAAAGTAATTAGTCTCCAATTAAAATAGATAAATAAAATGAACACTCTGGGTATTCCTTGGGGGATAAATTTTAAGGGGAACAAGGATGGAAGCATGAACCTAAGAAAAATAGATGTTTCTCCAGCAGAGATGAGTTTATTCAGGATCAACAAAGAATTTCAGTTCAGAGTCTGAAATCTTTTTTTTCTTTACGTATTTTTTAATTTATTTTTTTTATTGAAGGATAATTGCTTTATAGAGTTTTGTTGTTTTCTATCAAACCTCAACATGAATCAGCCATAGGTATACATATATCCCCTCGCTTTTGAACCTCCCTCCTATCTCCCTCCCCATCCCACCCCTCTAGATTGGTACAGAGCCCCTGTTTGAGTTCCTGAGACATACAGCAAGTTCCCGTTGGCTATCTTATTTTACACATGGTAATCTAAATTTCCATGTTACTCTTTCCATACATCTCACCCTCTGCCCCCCTCTCCCCATGTCCATATGTCCATTCTCTATGTCTGTTTTTCCATTGCTGCCCTGTAACTAAATTCTTCACTACCATTTTTCTATATTCCGTATATATGTGTTAGTATATGATATTTATCTTTCTCTTTCTGACTCACTTCATTCTGTGTAATAGGTTCTAGGTTCATCCGCCTCATCAGAACTGACTCAAATGCGTTCCTTTTTTGGCTGAGTAATGTTCCACTGTGTATATGTACCACAATTTCTTCATCCATTCATCTGTCGATAGGCATCTAGGTTGCAATCTTGGTGCCATATGTAGCCCCCATACAGCAATGGAAGATAAACTCTTTTATAGAGTGGAAAAGGAAGTTTGAAGAGCTGTAGTAAACAAACACGTGTCTTTTCATTGGTCAATTCATTGCCAGGAAAGAGGAATCTTCTTCCTGTTAGACTCGTCACATGAGAGCTCCCCTTTCTGGCCTTCCAGATCTATTTAATTGAGGTCTCTTTTTGTTATTTTTTTGTATTTCCCCTCCTTTGATCAAGATTTCTCTTTCAGAGTACCACTGATCAAGAGTCAGGTTTTCTAGTTTCAATGGCTTTTTTCCCCTTAACTTTAGGAACTACCTTTCCTGGGTATGGTGTCTCACATCAGAGGGGAATAGCACAGATTGGAAAACTCCTGAGTTCATATTTGAGTAGTAAGGGGAGGTAGGAGGGAGAACTCTCACACAGTTTGTATCTACAGTCCTTGTTCTATATTATCAAGATCATGGACACTGGAGACGATCTGAAGCATTGTCATCACCAATGTTTAGCAATAAATTTCCAACAGACTTGGTTCAACCATCTTCAGGAAGTTGCCTCATCAGATGTTGTCTGCTTCAGTTATGGGAAATAATTACTTTAATATCACCAGATTATTTCAGCTTCCTTCAGAATTTGGAGCTTTCTCTAGGCATGTCACCTGAGTCCAGGAATCTATTCCTTGAACTTTCGTGGCACAAGGTTTGGTTAGCAATACCTGATGAGGGCTTCTCTGGTGAAGTTGAAGAAAAGTTCTTCTGGAGGTATCTTTTCCAATAGATAAAATCTTCAGTTTGGAAGGTCTTCATCTCTTTAGAGCACAGTATAAAAAGATTGCTCCACCAAAACACGGTAGAAATTTGGCCTTTGCATTATTGGAATATCTCTCCTTTTTCAGTTGGAGGCCAAAAAAAGCAGGAACCAAGTGTGTTGGGTGTCCTGCAACTGTTTCAAAGGGTGAGAATTTTTGAATTCCAAAAAGGGTGGATCTGAGATTTAGAGGGACCAATAGCAATGCTTTGGGCCAAGATACTTGTAGGACCTCTACTAGTTTTGCCAGTTGAGTATTAATAATGCCATTACTGTGATCAGCTGAACAGCAGGATTGAGAGTCGTAAGGACAGTGAAAGTGTTGTAAAACTGCCAAACAGCACAGACTTGTTGAAGTACTTGGACAGTAAAATAGGTTCCTCAATCACTATTAAGTGTGTCTAGATCTAAGTGTACCCCTTGCCCTGATATCAGTTGCCCTAAATATCAAACCTGGTTTTGGGCAAACTGCAATATTTCTTTGGTGACCTTATGTCCCTTTAAGGCTATCAGCTTTAGTAAATGGTTGCTGTCTGCCTGTGAGCAGACTTAAGAAGATCAAAGAGGCAAATCATTCACACATGCAACCAAGTGGACCTATAGGGAACTTTATATCATCTAGGTCAACCTTTAGGTTTTACAAGAAGTAAGAAGGACTCAGTAAAACCCTGAGGCATTACTGTCCAGGTGAATTGTTTTTCTTCCCAAGTAGAGGTAGAAAGATGATGGCTAGTTTATCAAGTGGAATACTGAAGAATTCACTGAATAAATCAATTGCAGTAAAGAATTTGCTTCCGGTAGGAATAGATGTTAGATCATCTGAAGGTTAGGAACATCAGGGTGTCAGGGAGTAACAATGTTGAGGGAGTAACAATGTTGAGGTCCTGGACAAACCTCCACTCTGCCCTTAGGTTTTCTCACAGATGAAATAGCATCATTACAGGAACTAGTATGCAGATAATAAAGCCTTGAGCCTTGTAATCTTCTATTATAGACTTTATGCCTTGAAGGGCTTCTATACGTATAAGGTATTGATTAATTCTGGGAAGAGATTTTGAAGGATCTACTTGAATCTAGATGGGAGGGGGCATGCTGTGAATTTTGCCAATGTCAGCTGGAGATTTTCCCATAGATGTAGAGACTGATTCAACAGGGACAAAGGATCAGTGTTTCCAAAACCATCTCTAGAACTGTCAAAGACAGAACAAATAAAAGATGCCAAAGGGTTATTTAATTCACCTGGTTGTTTATTTTGATGACTACTCTGAAATTCAATAATTATTTCTCCCTTTTGGAAGATTAGCAGTAGTAATTGTCCCTAATAAATGGTTAGGGACAGAGGAACTAAGGAGAAAAAGGCATGTATCTCTCAAAGAGCCTAAAGGAAAGGGAATAGGTCCCAGAGACAAGAACCTCTTGAGATTTGTTAGAGATCCTCACTATTTGAACCCCAATTGTTTTTTTTTTTTTTAGGTAATTAATTTATTTTTTATTGGAGGCAAATTATTTTACAATATTATATTGGTTGGTTTTGCCATACATTGATATGAATTTGCCCCGAGTTTACATAAGTTCCTCCTCCTGAACCCCCCTCCCACCTCCCTCCTCCCTTTATCCTCCCTCTGGGTCATCCCCGCATGCCAGCCCCGAGCATCCTATAACATGCATTGACCCTGAACTAGTGATTCATTTCACATATGACAACATACGTGTTTCAATGCCATTCTCCCAAATCATCCCACCCTCACCCTCTCCCATAGAGTCCCAAAGACTGTTCTATACATCTGTGTCTCTTTTGCTGTCTCGTATACAGGGTTATCATTTGCATCTTTCTAAATTCCATATATATGTGTTAGTATACTGTATTGGTGTTTTTCTTTCTGGCTTACTTCACTCTGTATAATAGGCTCCAGTTTCATCCACCTCATTAGAACTGATTCAAATGTATTCTTTTTAATGAGATTCAACCCCAATCTTAAGAAACATTTCCCCAAGCTGATTAAGATGGAGGATTGGGAGGAACCCCTGTAGTTCCTCAGAGTCCATTGGTGAGAAGTGGAGGAGGCTGGAAAGGTTTTGATAAAATATTATTAGAGATAACTGTACTCATTGTTTATGTATTGTCTATGACTGCTTGAGGCTGTATGGTGTACAGACTAAAATACATACTACTGGCTCTTTCCAGAAGAGTTTTGCTAAACCCTAATGTAGAGCAAAGAGGAACTAAAAAGACTCTTGATGAAAGTGAAAGAGGACAGTGAAAAGGTTGGCTTGAAGTTCAACATTCAGAAGACAAAGATCATGGCATTTGGTCCCATTACTTCATGGGAAATAGATGGGGAAACAGTGGAAACTGTGTCAGACTTTATTTTTGGGGGCTCCAAAATCACTGCAGATGCTGACCGCAGCCATGAAATTAAAAGACGCTTACTCCTTGGAAGGAAGGTTATGACCAACTTAGATAGCATATTAAAAAGCAGAGACATTACTTTGCCAACAAAGGTCCATCTAGTCAAGGCTATGGTTTTTCCCATGGTCATGTATGGATGTGAGAGTTGGACTGTGAAGAAAACTGATCACTGAAGAATTGATGCTTTTGAACTGTGGTGCTGGAGAAGACTCTTGAGAGTCCCTTGGACTGAAAGGAGATCCAACCAGTTCATTCTAAAGGAGATCGATCCTGGGTGTTCATTGGAAGGACTGATGCTAAAGCTGAAACTCCAATACTTTGGCCACCTCATGCGATGAGTTGACTCACTGGAAAAGACTCTGATGCTGGGGGGGATTGGGGGCGGGAGGAGAAGGGGACAACAGAGAATGAGATGGCTGGATGGCATCACCGACTCGATGGACATGAGTTTGAGTGAACTCCGGGAGTTGGTGATGGACAGGGAGGCCTGGTGTGCTGTGATTCATGGGGTCGCAAAGAGTCGGACACGACTGAGCAACTGAACTGAACTGAACTGAATGTAGAGCATGACTGTGAGGTTTGGGACTTGAGCAACTGGAAGAATGTACCTGGCATAACTAGAGTGGGCAAGCTAGTTGGAGAAGCAGATTCAGAGAGAAATGTCCAGAGTTTGGTTTGAACATGTTAAGTGTTAGGTACCTATGAGGCATCCAAGTGGAAATATCATGCTGAGTCCTGGATCCCAGTATGTCTAGAGAGGAGTTCCAGATTAGAGATAAAAATGGGGAGTTACCAGCTTAGGATGCATTTAAAGCCACAGTCCCAGATATAAGTAGGGATAATTAGAGTGGTTTGGGCTCTGGAAAAAAAAAAAAAAAGCCATTCTCACAAAGAATGATGGAGTTAGTTAGGAATTTCTAACTTTTCTAAATTTCTAACATTTCTCTCTGAATCTGCTTCTCCAACTAGCTTGCCCACCCTAGTTATGCCAGTTACATTCTTCCAGTTGCTCAAGTCCCAAACCTCACAATCATGCTGTACATTCAGTTCAGTTCAGTTCAGTCACTCAGTCATGTCCAACTCCTTGCAACCCCATGAATCACAGCACGCCAGGCCTCCCTGTCCATCACCAACTCCCATTCACTCAAACACATTCAGTTCATTTCTGTTCAGTCACTCAGTCGTGTCCGACTCTCGACCCCATGAATCACAGCACGCCAGGCCTCCTTGTCCATCACCAACTCCCGGAGTTCACTCAAACTCATGTCCATCGAGTCAGTGATGCCATCCAGCTCAAACACATTAGGGCTTAGCAAAACTCTTCCGGAAAGAGCCAGATAGTATGTATTTTAACAGATTTGCATTGGTATGCAGCACGCAGAGGGACCCAGGCCCTTTCAGAGTTCTCACAGGTGCCTAGCTCTCTCTTCAGCCTTTTAGAGGGCTTATGGTGTTTATGCAGGTGGTAAGGAGATCTGGGAACAGAGGAGGTCTGGGCTATTCTAACATCAAGATGTTGGGATGATGATTAAGAACCAGTGAAGAAAAGTAACCAATAGCAGAAAACCAAGAGGGAAGTGCATCCAGAAGCACAAGGAAGGGTTTTAATCATTCGTTAAATTTGTAGAATAGATTGTCCTGCTGAAGTTGAAGTTCTCATCTGCTTTTCCATCCACAGGCTCTTCAGCCACCATGAATGGTGGTACTGTTATTGGAGAGAACACAGGAGTGTTTGTGGGTGGGCTGCCACAGGGTTACTCCATCCTCAGAAAGGATTCTGGTGAGTTTGGGGAAAGTATAGAATTTATATGTTGTCTCCATAATTGGGATTCCCCTTCTGGTTCAGTGGTAAAGAATTCTCCTGCAATTTAGGAGATGCGGGTTCCATCTGTGGGTCAGGAAGATCCTCTAGGGAAGGAAACGGCAACCCATTCAGTATTCTTGCCTGAGAAATCCCATGGACAGAGAAGCATGGCAGGCTACAGTCCATAGGGTTGTAAAAAGTCAGACATGACTTAGTGAATAAACACCACCACCACCACAGTTTAGCATTGAATCCACCTATATCATTTTAAAGCATGGATAATTACATTATTTTCTGCCTCATGCTGGATTTCCTACATCACTATGTCAAAAATGTCCTTTAGATCTCTTATTTTCTAAAAGAACCGTGTATTACTTGTATTTAAATTCTTAGAACCCAGTTCTTGATATATCAAAGAAGGTAATTAAACTTTTGCTGAAATAAATTATACTAATTTAAGTCAAAGTTTTATAATTTGGGGGTCAAAGGTATGAAAAACTGAATTTTGGAGAGGGGTATATTTAAATCCTCAAGACTTATTATAGTTACCTCCTCAGAAATACCTGTAGAGAGCGGAGAGCTTTTATTTGGTCATTCTAGATGGTGGTGAAGTCTCCTGAAAGCATTCACGCATGCACGTGTGCACGCGCGCACACACACACACACACACATTGAAAGAGAGAGTTATTTTCCCATCAAGCATGCTTCTTAGGTGACACTAGTGGTAAAGAATCTGCCTGCCAATGCAGAAGATGCAAGAGACACGGTTTGATCCCTGGTTTGGGGAGATATCCTAGAGTGGAAAATGTAAACCCACTCCAGCATTCTTGCCTGGACAATTCCATGGACATAGGAGCCTAGCAGACTACATTCCATGGGGTCGCAAAGAGCTGGACACAACTGAGCCACTAACACACACACACACACACACACACACACTCACTCACTCACTCACTCACTCACTCACATACACACATGCTTCTTGGCTCTGGTATATGCAGGAACCAGGAGGAGAGCATACCCCAGTACCAACTACCACTCTTGTAAAGGACATCACTCCATTATAAATAAATCCTTTGACATTGTGCATATAAATTGACTTTGTGAAACACTGATCACTGGTAAATACCTTCCCTAAGATCAGGTCATGAACTCAAAAGCTGAGAATTCAGCTTTGCACTCACTTGTAAGGACATTACTGTATGAAATGCAACTTCAGCTTCAGGTGCCCTCTTGCCCTCTCTACTTTTTTTTTTTTTCTCTCTAATTCTATTATCTGCTCACTTTTTCTCTTTCTCAACCCTTATGACCACCCTATTTACTGTGTTCATAAGCCCCACACTTGGTCTGGGGAGTTCAAAAATTAAATGTAACATTATATTAATGCCTAAAAATTGGTGGCTTAGATGGTAAAGAATCTGCCTGCAATATGAGAGACCTAGGTTCCATTCCTGGGTTGGGAAGATGCCCTGGAGAAGAGAATTGCTACCCACTCCAGTATTCTTGACTGGAGTATCCCCATGGACAGAGGAGCCTAGTGGGCTACTGTCAATGTGGTCACAAAGAGTTGGACATGACTGAGTGACTAAGCACACACATTGCTTTACTTGTGTAGCAGACTGGTTTCATAATGCTGAGTGTACTAAATTATAAAACATAGATTGTATAGACAGACTTGCTTTAAATCTTGCTTTTAAAATGTGTTATTGCACTTTTATTTTTAAGACCAGAAGCAGATGAAATCTCCTTGTTAATTCAAGAGGCAATGATCTTGCTATTACTGCAAAACCAAGGTTTTTGTGCAAACATCTCCTTCTTCAGATAAGATGACTCTGAACCAGAGCATAGCATACCAATTATTAGCACTTACTGTAGCTTTTGGCATGGGTGTTTATGTGAGTTATTAAGAAGTTTGTAGGAAGAAGGCAGTGAGACCTATAGCCTCTTTCTTTTACTTTAATGGCACATCAAATGAATTGCTTGAAAAAAATTTCTCACAGTACATATTTCTTGATATCTATCAACCCTTGCAGACATAGTCCAAGAGGGTTTTGTGGGCTGTCTCAAGGATGTATATTTTATGAAGAATTTTAATCCCTCTGCTACTTGGGAGCGTCTGGTTTGGCAGAGTTCTGAAGAGCAAACCAATGTGCATAATGACTGGGAGGGATGCCCCACTTCACTCCAAGAGGGAGCCCAGTTTCTAGGGACAGGTAAGAGTCTAAAACAGACATTGGTCATTGCTTAACTTGTATGTTCTATCTTTGGTATAATTTAGTCTCCCCTGATCTGTTTATTTTGACCTCATATGAATCTACTGTCACAGAAACACCTAGTTATGCCATGATGCCCATACACATATTTTCAATGTCTGAATATATAATATAAATAGTAAGATTCATAAATACATATTCATGTGTAAGATCTCTGACAGTTTTGAGTTTACATATGATAGTGACACTAATGTCCATTTGTAAGTCCACTGTTTTTCTTAGAATATAGTTTTACTTAGATGTTTCAAAGAAATTTTGTTTTTGTCAGGCTAATCTGTATATCTGTTGTATCCCATTATACAGACTAGTAGTTTTCCTAAGAGTAAAATTTCAGATATGTAATGGGGTGAGTAGGCCCTTAAGGGAGAGCTAGAGAATATAACCATCTCATTGCCATTGCTCCAAAGGCTGTGGTGAAGGGGAGGTGAAGTGTCCCCAGTGTACCCCCAGCCTACAATCTCTGTCTAGCAGCCACCCAGGGTAAGGATTGGAAGGGAATATGGTGGCTTGACCAAACATGGCTTGTTTTTCAATAACAGCCCACAAAGTGTAGGGCTTATGAACACAGTAAATAGGGTGGTGCCTGCTACATTTATGGCTAAGTTAGTTAGATATTAAGTTTGTTAAACTACCTTCAGAACAGAAAGTTAAATAATATCATATTTTGTGTACTTTTTCATTGCTTTTTATCACCACTATCATTTGTCAGATTTTCTCTTATGTCAGTGCAATTTATTGTTAATAGTTACATATTAGTAAAACAGTAATAGTCTTAATTGTACATTGATCACTGCCTTTTCATGGCAAAGGGGCTTGTATAACTCACTGAAGCTATGAGCCATCCATGCAGGGTCACCCAAGTCAGACGGATCATAGTGAAGAGTTCTGACAAAACGTGATCCATTAGAAGAGGGAATGGCAAACCACTCCAGTATATTTGCCATGAGAACCCCATGAACTGTATAAAAAGACAAAAAGAAAGAAAAATGACACCAAAAGATGAGCCTCCCAGGTTGGAAGTTGTCCAATATGCTATTTGGGAAGAGCAGAGGACAATTGCTAATAGCTCCAGAAAGAATGAAGCAGTTGGGCCAAAGCAGAAGTGATGCTCACTTGTGGATGTGTCTGTGATGAAAGTAAAATCCAGTGCTGTAAAGAACAGTGCTGCATAGGAACCTGGAATGTCAGGACTACTAATCAAGGTAAATTGGATGTGGTCAACCAGGAAATGGGCTTCCCTGGTGGCTCAGTGGGTAAAGACTCCACCTGCAATGTGGGACACCTGGGATCGATCCCTGGGTTCAGAAGATCCCCTGGAGAAGATCCCCTGGAGAATGTCTACCTACTCCAGTATTCTGGCCTGGAGAATTCCATGGACAGTATAGTCCATGGGGTCACAAAGAGTCAGACACGACTGAGCAACTCTCACTTCATTTCACTTCATGCAGGAGATGGCAAGAATAAACATCAGCATCTTAGGAATCAGTGAACTGAAATGGATGCGAATGGGTGAATTTAATTCAGATGGCCATTATATCTTCTATTCTATGCAAGAATCCATAGAGGAAATGGAGTAGCCCTCATAATCAACAAAAGAGTCTGAAATGCAGTACTTGGGTGCAACCTCAGAAAAGACAGAATGATCTCAGTTTGTCTCCAAGGCAAACCATTCAGCATCTCAGTAATCCAAGTCTATTCCTCAACCACCAATGCCGAAGAAGCTGAAGTTGATCAGTTCTATGAAGACCTAAAAGACCTCTTAGAACTAACACCAAAAAAAAAGATGTCCTATTCATCATAAGGGATTGTAATGTAAAAGTAGGAAGTTAAGAGATACTTGGAGTAACGGGCAGGTTTGGCCTTGGAGTATAAAATGAAGCAGGGTAAAGGCTAACATAAATCTGCCAAAATAATGCACTGATCATAGCACACACTTTTTTTCAACAACACAAGGGACAGGTTTACCCATGGACATCACCAAATAGTCAGTACTGAAATCAGATTGATTACATTCTTTGTAGCCAAAGATGGAGAGGCTGTAAACAGTCAACAGAAATAGGACCTGGAGCTGACTGTGGCTCACATCATCAGCTTATCATAGCAAAATTCAGGTTTAAAATAAAGAAAGTGGGGAAAATGACTAGGCCAGTTGGGTAAGACTTAAATCCCCTACGAATACAGTGGAGGTGACAAACAGATTCAAGGGATTAGATCTAGTAAACAGAGTGCCTGAAGAATTACGGACAGAGGTTCGTAATATTGTATAGGAGGCAGAAAACAAACCATCCTGAAGAAAAATGCAGGAAGGCAAAGTGGTTGTCTAAGGAGGCTTTACAAATAGCTGAGGAAAGAAGAGAAGTAAAAAGCAACGGAGATAGGGAAAGGTCAGTTCAGTTCAGTTCAGTCGCTTAGTCATGTCGGACTCTCCGCGACCCCATGAATCACGCCAGGCCTCCCTGTCCATCACCAACTCCCAGAGTACACTCAAACTCATGTCCACAGAGTCGGTGATGCCATCCAGCCATCTCATTCTCTGTCGTCCCCTTCTCCTCCCGCCCCCAACCTTTCCCAGCATCAGAGTCTTTTCCAGTGAGTCAACTCATCACATAAGGTGGCCAAAGTATTGCAGTTTCACCCAACTAAATGCAGAGTTCAGAGAATAGCACAGAGAGACAAGAAGGCCTTCTTCAGTGAAAAATTCAAAGAAATAGAGAAAAACAGCTGAAGAGAAAGACTAGAGATCTCTCCAAGAAAACTGGAATGATCAAAGGAATATTTCATCCAAAGATGGGCACAATAAAGGACAGAAATGGTAAAGACCTAATAGAAGCAGAAGAGATCAAGAAGAGATGGCAAGAATAAACAGAACTGTACAAAAAAGATTTTAATGACCCGGATAACCTCAGTGGTGTGGTTACTCACCCAGAGCCCAGCATTCTGGAGTGTGAAGTCAAGCAGGCCTTAGGAAGAACTGCTGCCGATAAAGTTAGTGGAGGGAGTGGAATTCCAGAAGAGCTAATTAAAATCCTAAAAGATGATGCTATTAAAGTGTTGCACTCAGTATAGCAAATTTGGAAAACCCCACACTGGCCACAGGACTGGAAAAGGTCAATCCTCTTCCCAGTTCCCAAGTAGGGCAGTACTAAAGAATGTTCAAACCACTGGACAATTGCACTCATATTCCATACTAGTAAGATTATGCTCAAAATCCTTCAAGCTAGGCTTCAGCGTTATATGAACCAAGAAGTTCCAGATGTTCAAGCTGGGTTTAGAAAAGGCAGAGGAACCAGAGATCAAATTGCCAACATTCACTGATCATAGAGAAAGCAAGAGAATTCCAGAAAAACATCTACCTCAGTTTCATTTACTATGCTAAAGCCTTTGACTGTGTGGATCATAATAAACTGGAAAACTCTTAAAAAGATGGGAATACTAGACCATCTTATCTGTCTCCCAAGAAACTTGTAGGTGCGTCAAGAAGTAACAGTTAGAACCTTGTATGAAACAACTAACTGGTTCAGGATTGAGAAAGGAGTATGACAAGGCTGTTTATTTTCACCCTGTTTATATAACTTGTACACAGAGCATGTCACATGAAATGCTGGGCTAGATGAGTTACAAGCTGCAAACAAGATTGCTGGGAAAAATATCAATGACTTCAGATATGAAGATGATACCACTCTAATGGCACCAGCGAAGAGGAACTAAAGAGCCTCTTGATGATAGTGAATGAGGAGAGTGAAAAAGCCGGCTTAAAACTCAGTATTAAAAAACTGAGATCATGGCATATGGTCCCATCACTTCATGGCCAATAGATGGAGAAAAGGTGAAAGCAGTGACAGATTTCTTCTTTTTGGGCTCTAAAATCACTGCAGATGGTGACTGCAACCATGAAATTAGAAGACGATTGCTTCTTGGCCAGAAAGCTGTGACAAACCTAGATGGTGTGTTAAAAAAAGTCAAAGACATCAGTTTGCCAACAAAGGTCCATATAGTTAAGACTATGGTCTTTCCAGTAGTCATGTATGGATGTGAGAGTTGAATCATAAAGAAGAATTGATGCCAGCAAACTGTGGTGTTGGAGAAGAGTCTTGAGAGTCCCTTGGACAGCAAGGAGATCAAATAAGTCAATCTTAAAGGAAATGAAACCTAAATACTCATTGGAAGGATTGATGCTGATGCTGAAGCTCCAGTACTTTGGCGACCTCACATGAAGAGCCAACTCACTGGAAAAAACCCTGATGCTAGAAAAGACTGAAGGCAGAAGGAAAAGAGAGCAACGAAGGATGAGATGGTTGGATGGTATCACCAGTTCAATGGACATGAACTTGGGCAAACTCTGGGAGATGGTGAGGGACAGAGAAGCCTGGCTTGCTGCAGTCCACAGAGTCACAGAGAGTTGGATACAACTTAGTGACTAAACAACAGCAAAATAGTCTTAATTGTCCATAAATTAGTAAATTGCTTCCTCTTAAAAGATATGTGAAGTTCATTCTTCCACTTCTTTACAGTTAGAAGGTGATTTTCTTGACATTGATCTGCACCTTCTTTTATGATAGATTTATTCAATGACAGAATATGACCTGAGGTTGTCTTATGACACCCTAAAGAAGCTAACACTATTGCTCTGAACATGCTAATTTGTACATGTTGTTTTCTCTAAAGGGTTCCTGGAGCTTTATCCATACTTGTTTCAAGGTGGAATGGACTTTGAAATTTCTTTTAAATTCAGAACTGACCAACTGAATGGATTGCTGCTTTTCATTTACAACAAAGATGGACCTGATTTTCTTGCTGTATGTTAATTGATTTATTTAAATTTATTTTAAAATGTTAGATCCAGTTTGAAAATCAACAAACCATGTGTTAACATTATATGTGATTTTGATTTCTTTTCAAATTCATTTTTGTTTTTATTTTTTTCCCCTGCATCATTTTCACTTTTGGGGTCCTATGGAACATTTGTATTTTAGGGTCATGATGATTTTTTAAATGACCATTACACTTTTAAGGTTATAATTTTAACAAAACATCCTAAATATAAGGAAATAAGAAAATTTAATTTAGTTCCCTTATATATGAAAAATGTTTATTACCTTTTTATAATGTCAAATATATATATATATATATATTTATTTACTATCATATACACATATACACAAAATAAGATACAACAGTACAAGAAATACTCATGAACTTACCACCAAAGAACTAAAATATTATCAAATTTTTGCACCCACCTCTGAAGTTTCTCTTGGCCCATTTCCCTAGCTCCCTCTAGAGGTAATATGTAATCATAATTTTGTGTTTATTATCCCTTTGCATTTTTATAGTTTGGACACTGTGAGTGAATGCATAAAAATCCTTGTTTTGAAATTTTGTAAAAGTGGTATTATACTCTATCCTTAGGCAATTGTTTTAGCCTTTGACTTTGTTTCTAAGTTATTCAAGTTATTCATTTTTCATGGCTGAGTAATGTATCTCTTCTACTTTCAGTGAGGTAGTGGTTATTCCATGTTTTTGCTATCATGAATAAGGCTACTATGAACATTTTTATAGGATGTACTTCATGTACCAGAAGGGTGAACTTTTAGTTGAAAATATTAGTAGAAAGAATATGAGTTTTTGGTGTCAGACAAATGACAGAAAGATAGTTATTTTTCTCTATCACACAAAATCCTCCAAAATTTTTCTTCTACATTCCTTGCAGAACTAAAACTTTCTCTTTTACCCATATGAATTATTTTACCTAATTTAGTACCTTTTTCTAAATCTAATCTGCTCATACATGTTCCTGTGCCATTGAATGTGTTAATTTTCCTGCTGAAGATTCTCCGTGACTCTTACTTCCAAAAACCGTACTTCAAACTTTTCCCAATTCTTAAGGAACAAAATGTATATCCTGTCTCTGATATCATTGAACCCCATTCCAATCTTATTTATAACATTACCATAAGTTTGCCCAAGGGCTTCCCAGGTGGCACAGTGGTAAAGAATCTTCCTGCCAATGCAGGAGACAAAAGAGATGCAGGTTCGATCTCTGGTTGGGAATATCCTATGGAGTAGGAAATGGTAACCTGCTCCAGTATTCTTGCCATGAAGATTCCATGAACAGAGGATCCTGGCAGGCTACAGTTTATAGAGTCGCAATGAGTTGGACACAACTGATGACCGAGCACACACACCGCATGTTTGCCTCTGCTATTAAGACAGTATAATTCTTGGGAACACTTTCTCATATAGTAGCAGAACATATTACCTCATATAATCACAGAACACAATAGGGAAAATAAATATTTATTGAATGGTGGGATAAAAAAATGAATGACTACCTGATGTACTTCAGAAAGATAATTTTTACATAGGAAAGAAATAAATTTTTAAAATGTGTTACTTAATGGACATCTCTGGTGGCTCAGATGGTAAAGAATCTGTCTACAGTGCAGAAGATGTGGGTTCAATCCCTGGTT
This sequence comes from Moschus berezovskii, assembly GCF_049115385.1. NCBI lineage: Eukaryota > Metazoa > Chordata > Mammalia > Artiodactyla > Moschidae > Moschus > Moschus berezovskii. The sequence goes on from NC_142476.1 coordinate 73,235,818, forward strand.
GAGAATATCCTCTGGAGTAGAAAATGGCAACCTGCTCCAGTATTCTTGCCTGACGATTCCATGGATAGAGCAACCTGGTGGGCTACAGTCCATGGGATCTCAAAGAGTCAGACATGACTGAGTGACTAACAGATTTCATGTTAATTTGTTTCATTTTCATGGTCTCAAATGTTCAAGTATCCTCGGGTCACCAGTTTGACTTCTGGAAGAAGATAGTGAAGTGAAGTGAAATCGCTCAGTTGTGTCCAACTCTTTGCGACCCCATGAACTGTAGACTACCAGGCTTCTCCATCCATGGGATTTTCCAGGCAAGGATACTGGAGTGGGTTGCCATTTCCTTCTCCAGGAGATCTTCCCAACCCAGGAATCGAACCCGGGTCTCCTGCATTGCAAACAGATGCTTTATCCTCTGAGCCACCAGGGAATAGTAGGTAAAATAATTATTGAGTAACATTTTGAAGAAAAACATATGGAGGCATTTCCTTTACCATGAAATGTGGGAGAAATATGTTCATATTAGAAAATGGCACCTTAATCTAAAGGTATAAACATAGAGGCAATTATGTTAGTTAGAGATTTAGAGTAGAAACACTGAAACATCGAATCAAAATACATCTTACAAATTTGAAATTGAGTTCACCAACCAGTTAAAATAAGCTTAATCAGCCTTGACATTTCATTTTCTTATTGTCTTGTCATATTTTCCCCCTAAATTAAATTGATATATGAAGTAGTATTTTCTCATTTTCTAAAGATTCAAATAAAAATAGAGTCAGAGTTTAAACTGTTCTGTTCTCTTCAGGCATTCAGTCACTTCTGCTAGGGTTTAATCTTTTACCTATATTGCCTCAAAGAGAAAAAAAAAAAGGTTTCGCCTATATAATATTGCATTACATCATATCATCATTACTGGGTATAAATGTGCCTGACTCATTACAACATCCTTCATGTCAATTATAAGCTTGCAAAGTGCTTCATTATATGTTACTCCAGTTCTGCTTAGAATAAAGTGGGACATTTTTATAGAGTACTTTCAGGGAAATTTCTTGCTTTTCTTCAAGAAGTTGACCTTCTGTTCTCTCCCAAACTGCTATTCTGCAGTCTTTTTATATACCTATTTTCTTTTTAATATGAAATACAGATGGAACTGAAGAGTGGAATATTGAGCTTCCGGTTAAATACTAGTCTTACTTTTACACAAGTGGATCTTTGGCCGGGGCTGTCCTACTGTGATGGAAAGTGGAATAAAGTGATCATTAAAAAAAATGATTCCGTCATATCAGCAAGCATGAATGAACTGATGGAGCACGTGTCAGAGTCCAGAGCCCAGGCACTGATGGTGAATTCCCCCATCTATGTGGGAGGAATCCCATGGGAGCTGGATGACTCCTATAAACACCTGAAGCTGGAACAAGGTAAACTTCATCTGGAAATACAGCCCTAGTACTACCAGGTCTTGGTGGTTCTGTGTTTCAAGACAGAGCAGTAGAACCGATCTGAAAGTAACATCTATTCATTTATTTTCTGGAAGAATTTTAGGCTCTAAAAACAAAATCACAAAATACTTCCTCAAATAGTTTTGTATGTTGCCCTTAAGAGTATGTTGTTATATCTATTTATATGTTAAATCATACCTATTTATACAATGAATAATGAATCAATATATTTATTCAAACATCTTTATCAGATGTGATTTATATACATGTATATTTGTGTGCATATATGTGTATGTATATATACATACACATATATAGATAGATAGATATAGTATGTTTCCTTGTATGTTTTTCTTGGATATGCATGTGGTTCTGGTTCTTTTAAATGCTGATAATTATCTGTATTTACAGATTAAAAAATAGGTTAGTGTGCACAGCCGGGAAAAATGTCTTTAAATACCCTGGGTTGTTTTTTCTGATGTCAATGCTATTTGTTTCCATGCCTTTCCATGGAGCTCTCATGCAGCAAAGCACATGCAAATGTGAGGTTGCTTTAATTTCTGACATCCCTGTGAAAATATGTATGTCATTTAATATTCATAACCATCAATGAAAGGAAAAAGTACAAGTGTATGACGTATAGCTAAGGAAACCTTTAACTCATATAAGGAGTTTGAAAATAATTAGAGAAATTATTGATTAAAAAAAGACTAATTGTATGTGAGTTCATATTTTGGGACAGGTGTGATTCTGAGAGCCTCATGTGAGAATAATTGGGTCAGTTCTTCATAGCAAGCCCATGAAACAGGAACTATTACTTGTATCCCCATTTTAAAGATTAGGAAACTAGAAGGCAGGGAGGAAAGTAATTTGCTCAAGGTCAGTGGTTACTAAGCAGATGGCAACTACCCATCTTGGGCTGCCTGGTGTTAAAGCCCACTTTCCTTATTATAGTCAAGAGTTCTTTTTCGTGGGCACTGGTTGAAGTTCCTTTCTCTATGAAGTGGGAAAAGCACAGAAACTTCCAGCTTGTGTGCTTCTATGTAGAAAATGTCTCAACATATTTCAAAACCTGTGCACCCTGAATGGTTAAAATTTCCATGAAGCAGTCTTTGCCTATTTGGTAAGTACATAAAGATTTAAATGTCTTTGAATAGAAAATATATGGCAAGCTCTAAGGAGACTTTTAGAAGGGTACTAGTAGGGAGTTAATGAATATCTGGGGTGTAAGACAGTAATGACATTTTCAAGGCACTTAAGATGTAACAGCAGCTAAAAATATTACATTCATATAAGGGCTTCTTTGGGTTTTCAGGTTTCTGAGGTTAGAAAGAGCTTGAAAATTCTTTATAAGAACAAAATTACTCGATTCTATTTACGTCTAGGAAAAATCCTCTGTATACCGAGAATTTTGCTGTCAAAGTACACCAAAACCCATTATTATGAATGTCCTAGAAAGTTGGCTAAAATTGGAATTATTAAGATGATACTGATGAAACTTTAAAGCATCAACATAGACCCAAGGGGACTAACTCTATGACTAAGACTGTGATACTGGAAGATATTTTATTGATGGATAATACTAAATTTTTATCATTGCAGTATCATCCATATCAGTGGTTCTCAAACCACTGATAAAATATTGAAGTATAGTAGCTAAAACTTTGTAAGAACTCAATAAAATTAGCTATTATTATTATTCAAGATCCACTGGAATTGCCCAGAAAAGGTTTTTTTAAAATGCAGATTTTAAATGGTATTTAAATGACTTTGTCTCCTAAGATTCTGACTCAGATGCTTTGAATAGTACTGATTTATATAAGTAGCAGCATGTTTTACACAGTGATCAGGAGAACATTCACATTATAAAGGTGCTGCATGCATGTAGTAAATTGCAACTAAAACTAATCCTATTCACTTACTGTATTTTTTTTCAGTCCACTATCGTAAAAATTGCTCTATGCGTCTTCACTGGGCTTTCCTGCTGGTTTGGTGGTAAAGAATCCACCTGCAATGCGGGAGACCCAAGTTTGATCCCTGGGTTGGGAATATCCCCTGGAGAAGGGAATGGCAACCCACTCCAGTATTCTTGCCTGGTAAATGCCATGGACAAAAGAGCCTGGTGGGCTACAGTCCATGGGGTCGCCAAGAGTCAGACACGACTTAGCAACTAAACGACAACAGCAACACACTTCTCCATTAACACCTTTTCCAAAGGCTCTATTTTTGTGGTCCTACTAGAGCTATTTTTTAAAATCTCCATTATTGTCACAATCTTCCTTTAAATCAAAGGCAGATTAATTTTCCTCTATGTTCTGGAGACACTGGGCAGCATAATGTACTGAAAATATACCACCTTAGACCATGGGTACTTGGATTGGGAATGAGTGGGCCATGGCATGTGTTCTCCCAGGTTATGGTCTGTCCATAGCTCTGAGCAGAGAGGTTAAGACTGGGGCTGACAGCACACCATCCTGCAGGCCCAAGTGCCCCAGGGTTGGATTCCTCCCCCAGAGGGCTACTGTGTCTCTCAGGTTTGTCAACCCAGGGTTCTAGACCACCTTCCAGTTATTCAGAGACCTGGGAGGAGGATAGGTGTGGGGAGTCACTTTCAGTTTTCATAAAGGCAGGGAAAAAAGACGAGGAGGCATCACTAGTCTTCTCACAGACAGCCCTCCTCCCCTCTTTTTATCCTCGCATCCCATTCATATTTCAGAGATCACTAGGGAATATTTCCAGCAGGAGGGTTTCTGATGGTGCAGAGTTGGAAGAATGGTACAAACTGACAAAACCCTCTGACTACCCTAAGGATAGCACAGCAAAGACGCTGCACCATAGCCTAGGTAGCTGTACCCCCAAAGCCTGAGGGCGGAGTCCCACTTTCTAAGCAGAATTACTATATAGAAGCATCACTCTGTAACTCTCTGCACCTTTTTATCTCCAGAGTGAAGGAAGCCTATGACTGTGGCCTTTTCCAAATTTAAAATTGTGTCTTGTGTATTAACGTTTACGATATTTCTTTGGTTTTTTTTTAACATTTTAATTGTAGTTAAATATACCTAACATTACTTTGCTGACAAAGATCTATATAGTTAAAGCTATGGGTTTTCAAGTAGTCATGTATGGATGTGAGACCATAAAGAAGGCTGAACACTGAAGAATTGATGCTTTTGAACTGTGGTGCTGGAGAAGACTCTTTAGAGTCCCTTGGACTGCAAGGAGGTCAAACCAGTCCATTCTAAAGGAGATCAATCCTGAATATTCATTGAAGGGACTGATGCTAAATCTGAAATTCCAATACCTTGGCCACCTGATGTGAGGAACTGACTCATTAGAGAAGACCCGGATGCTGGGAAAGATTGAAGGCAGGAGGAGAAGGGGCCAACAGAGGAGGAGACGGTTGGATGGCATCACTAACTCAATAGACATGAGTTTGAGCAAGCTCCAGAGGATGGTGATAGACAGGGAAGCCTGGCGTGCTGCAGTCCATGGGGTCACAAAGAGTTGGACGTAGCTGAGAGACCGAACAACAACAAATACCTAACATAAAATTGGGGCTTGCCAGGTAACCCAAAGAATCCACTACTAATATAGGAGATGTGGGTTTGATCCCTGGGTCGGGAAGATCTCCTGCAGAAGGAAATGGCAACCCAGTTTTCTTTCCTGGAAAATTCCATGGGCAGAGGAGCCTGGTGGGCTACAGTACATGGAGTCATAGAGAATCAGACACGATTTAGCAACTAAACAACAGTAACACCTAACATACCATTTACCATCTTAATCACTTTTTAAGTGTCCAGTTTAGGCATTTAGTACATTCATGTTTTTGAGCAACCATCAACACCATCTATCTCTAGCAGTCTTTTCAATCTGTGAAACTGAAATTCTGTACCCTTGAACAATAAAGGGACATTCCTTATAAGGGTGCATTAATGTTTGCCGAAGCATTTGAATGCTTTGAATTTGAAAGTTTGAATTGTTCATCCTTTTATTGGCAGGGAAACTGGAGGACTAGAGAAGTTAGGTGACCCAACTCTGTGCCATCAGAAAATTACTACTTGTAAAGAAATTAGAATTCTTAGCTTCTGAATTTTCAAGGAGATGATTTTATATTGAGCTTCATTGCTTTCAACTCAATTTACCCAACTTACTGAGTATCTACTGTGTGTTGAAGATAGACTAGCCGTATTGATCAGTCAGGCCTAAAGGAATCTGAATAATAGCAAAGGCATTTAAAAGGAAATAGGCTGCAACTTAATGTGTTAGAAGACAGAATAACACACCACATAAATGCTGAAGAGAACAATATGGTCATTGTTAGAATTAACTTACTTCACTGTTCCGCATTGCATTGTGTTTTATTTCCATTTCTTGCTGGTGGGCTTTAATCTTGAAAAGAACTAATTATTTCTTTGGGGTTGTTCAGACTTGACAGTGTTTTGTTCACGAAGGAGACTATGTGTTCCAGCAATCTCAAACTCAGTCTGTTTGTCCCTTCTTTGACAATTGTGTGCAGTTTTGTGAGCAGAGTGCTGCCAAACCTCGCAGAATTGATCTCTGTTTATACAAAATAGCAAGTCATTCAAGCTACAGCTGCTCCCCAGGTGACGTGATGCCCCATGGTTCTGCAAGAAGAGTGCAGTCAGTGCACACTTCAAACCCATCTCCTCCACCTTCTCTGTTAAACTCCCCAGAACTGAATGCAGCATGGCTATTCTAAAGTCAACTGAGAAATCAAAAAAAAAAAAAAAAAGTTCTATTAAAAAAATAAATAAATAAATAAAGTCAACTGAGTAAAGTACACTTTCCAGGATGCTTCTTGTGTTGCTATTGCCAAAGTTGAATTTGGTTCCTGTCCTGAGACCATGAACCTGAAACTGGTAATCATTTTGCACAGTCAAGATTATGGAGCTCAGTGAAAATGGTGGAGCACAGTGACAGCTCCCGAGTGTCCTGATGTAACTGGGGCTTTGTTCTGTGACCATGAAACGGTTGCTATGGAATTCATTGCAATAACACATGATTTTAGCGTATTTTGAAACTACGTTCTTTATCCTTGTTGTTGTTTAATTGGTAAGTCATGTCTAACTCTTTGTGACCCCATGGATTGCAGACCATTAGGCTTCCTTGTCCTTCACTATCTCCAGGAGTTGGCTCAAACTCATGTCCATTGAGTTGGTGATCTTATCCAACCATCTCCTACTGTTCAGAATTAGAACCTCGTGCTCGCATACTCAGTCATGTCCAACTCTTTGTGACCCTGTGGACTGTAGCCCGCCAGGCTCCTCTGTCCATGTGATTTCCCAGGCAACAATACTAGAGTGGGTTGCCATTTTCTCCTCCAGGGGATCTTTCCAACCCTGGGACCAAAGCTCCATCCACCCATGTTTCCTGCATTGCAGGCGGATTCTTTACCACTGAGCAATGGGGGACCTGAGAGTGTATTTGTTCCTTCAGTGAGCTTCTTGAATAATCATGCTCATTTACATATTAGTTTTTGGCACTTAGACATGGACTTATGCACACAGGTAACTTCTTTTTCCAGGATTGAGGAACATGTGAAAATGCTCTCACCATAATGTGTAATTGCCTACACACTATGTAGCACCACTGGACTACACATTATTTCATAAGAATAAACAGAATGCAAAAAAACTGCTCCTAGAAAGATATAATTGGAGATGGCAATGGCACCCCGCTCCAGTACTCTTGCCTGGAAAATCCCATGGACGGAGGAGCCTGGCAGGCTGCAGTCCATGAGGTCGCTAAGAGTCGGACACAACTGAGTGACTTCACTTTCCCTTTTCACTTTTGGGCATTGTAGAAGGAAATGGCAACCCACTCCAGTGTTCTTGCCTGGAGAATCCCAGGGACGGCGGAGCCTGGTAGGAGGCCGTCTATGGGGTCACGCAGAGTCGGACACGACTGAAGTGACTTAGCAGCAGCAGCAGCAGCATAAAGATATAATACATACTTTTCTGTTGAATCTAATTCTAATATATATATATATTTCAAAATAACGTAAATATAAATATTTCCTGCAATGGCTTAGCCTGATAAAAAGCAGGCATAAAGGAGCATAAAGGATCTCCCAAAGAAGACTTGAAAGTTTGAAAACTGTGTCTAAACCACCTCCCCAACTTCATCAAAATGTAGTACCACAGGGGACAGAAATGATGGCTAATTAAGGACTCAAGCCCTTTGTGTGATACTCATCTCTTACTGTTTGCTAGGTTTCGGTGGTTGCATGAAGGATGTGAAGTTTTCACGGGGTGCTGTCATTAACTTGGCATCCGTGTCCAGTGGCGCTGTCAGAGTCAATCTGGATGGATGCTTGTCAACTGACAGTGCTGCTAAGTGCAGGGGAAATGACTCCATCCTGGTGTACCGGGGAGAAGAGCGGACTGCTTATGAGAGCCATCTCCAGCCATTCACAGGTAATGCATAGATGCTCTAAATTCAGTGTTCCATGGCTCTTCCTCATCGCCTCTTCCCTCCCTGCCAGCCCACCACTAGCCTCCATGAGTCCTGTGTTAACTTTCCTCCTTCTTATTCCCATTTAAGAATACCTGTATCGAGTAACAGCCTCACATGAAGGAGGTTCGGCACATAGCGATTGGAGCCGGGGACGTACAACAGGAGCAGGTAAAGAGTGTTTATCTTAAAATATGTATCGCACACAAATGCACACATTGTACATGTAAAGAAAAACAAAGCCTCTCACCCATGCAGCAAGTAGCATGTTTGTAATCTTGTGACAGAGCACGCCTTGGTTTGCAGAGTCATCTGTTGTTGGTGAAAATGCTTAATGGATCAGGACTTTTGAGTTCAAATATTTCATAAAGATTTGTTCAGGCTGAGTCTTTCCTCTTTAGATGCAGAAGAAAGTAAGTTCAAGTTGTCTTGATAAAGACCCATATTGACTGTAATTCATTGAAGAACTGGAAATCTTTACAAGTTGCTTAGTCCCTGAAAAGCTAACGTCAGGGTAACCTTTAGGTGAGGATAGACAGCTTCTGGCCTCTTTGGTGGAGAGCTTGTTTGAAACCCACACTGTGGTTGGAAGCATATGTGTCTTTTATTGGGCTTCCGCAATGGCTCAGTTGGAAAAGAATCTGCCTGTGATACAGGAGACACAGGAGGTGTGGGTTCGATCCCTGTATGAGAAAGATCCACTGGAGGAGGAAAGTGGCAACTCATTTCAGTATTCTTGCCTGGAAAATTCCATGGATGGAGGGGCCTGGTGGGCTACAGTCCATGGGGTCTCCAAAACAGTTGGATATGACTAAGCTTGCATGCATGTGTCTTTTATCACATAATGGCAGATGTTTGCCATGGTGCTTACTGTTAGGGTCTTAGAATGCCTCTTCCAGGATAGAAATTGCTGAGTGGTCTAATTTCTTTGAGTTGAATGGAGAAACAACTAGGAAACAGACTGTATTAGATCTAATCTCAGATAACTGATTTATTAGCGCTTTGTGCTTCTGACAGTGACCACAACTTCTTTTCACATAATATCATCACAAAGAGGCATTCATTATGAGAAGTTTTGTGAATCAGTAGCCTTCCACCATTTTAGAGAAAATATTTGTCAAAAAGACAAATACATTTTCGTATGATTGATACTCTTGAAGAGTTGTCCTTAGCAAGTCATGATTTGTCTAAAGACGTTTTTGTTTGTTTGTTTTACCAAGTACCCTCTCATATTTATTATCAATAACAGGTTACTAGTGCAGACGTCCTCTGAGGAATCTTTTTAATCTAAAAGACAATTAAATACTGAGATGGGACAATAATAAGAATTTTTGAAATTTGCTGCTTATAGAGTTTCCAGAAGAGGACAACTTGACACTTTTCCAGGATGAGTTAAATCATCATCTATTTATAGGCAAGACAATGAACTTAATGATGCCTTAAATCCTTTTCAATTTTAGATCTTGGAAAAAGCTCTAATGTAAAATGTTAATTTGTGATTGGCATGTTCTCTGCCCCTGTTTCTCATTTCTCTACTTTATTAATAAATATAAAGCCTGCTTTCAGTCTAATTCAGCAACCTAAATAGGTGTCCATAAAGTGCATGGTTTACATAACTTAATAACCCACATTTTGAGTACCACCAAGAAAGTATGCAAATAGAGCTCTGAATTTATAGCAGTGATCTGACCACAAAGTCTTATGCCATAAATTCATATTTACAATCTGACCACAACACCGAGCAGCTACATGCTCCCAAGGGTTGGAGAATAATTGCGCTATTTAATTATTTTTGAGTCAGTTTTGCTCTGTCCCTTATGAGAACACCATCTGTTAGACAGGACTGTACTTCGCCCTGTACCACATTTCAGAACTAATAAAATCAGCATCACTCCCATTGTCCCATCACTTGGAACTTGATTGTGTGGCCTGTGTGTTTCCAAAAGTTGCTCGTGGTGTTTCGCCTGCACAGACAGTGGTTCTCCACCTCTGTGCTTCCTCTCATTCCTTACGTTCATCATGTTTCCCTTGAGGCTGTCCTGTTTTATTGGCCTGAAGAGTAAAGTCAGAGGAGGAGGCTATTTGGTGGGGAGAGACCAGGGTGATCCTCCATCGACAGCGCTCAGGAGTCCAGGAGCAGTCAGAGCCCCTCTGTCATCCATCATCCTGCCATGGAGTTCCTCGGGCTTTTTCTCAGTATTCTCAGTGCAGTCAGCTGTGATGACGTTGTTACTGATCAGAACCATAGAAATATCTAATAAATACTTAAAGGTTATGGGTTTTTAAAAGTAGAGGATTCAGCTTATAAGTGAGGTTTTGTAGTTTCTATAAACTTTTCATTTTGTGTTACTTTGTGATGCTCCGAAGAAAATGTCTCTGAAAATGATTTTGTAGAATCTCAAGAGCATCAACTTCTCTACCTGCCCCTTCCTCTAAGTGCAGTTAGGAATACCCCACCTGGTAGAATTTTGCTTCTTTAAAAATTAATTGGAAAAACAATTGAATTTGGCAAATGGGATCAGAACTTCAAGTACAATGCGATCACATTTGTGATATTTTTTGGCTAATACATTGACGATATAAAAGTGTCAAGTCACTATGTATAATAACAGTCTAATTATCTTGCTTCAAAGGGGTACATCGTTATATTGTTTGAACTTGTTATCTGCCTACCATCCACCTCCTTCTTTATGAGTGATGTTTAAAACATGTTGGATACATTAAATGTTTTTGGAAAACCTGGTCTAGGCTTGAAAGAACGTGGTGTCAATGGAGTTTTGATGGTTTTGAAATATCGCTTAAACTGAATGGCTCAAGATGTGCAGTCATATTAAATCAATGCTGAAAAGTTACAACTCTAATAAATTGTATTTATGCTAATGGTTGAGTCTGATTTACTGCAGCCATTAAAAGTGAAGAATAGGAGCAATAGTCTTTTCAGAACTGCCATTCTGCCTATTTTCTCTTTTATCCTTTCACAGCTCCACAAAGTGTGCCAACTCCCTCAGGAGTCCGCAGCATAAATGGCTATAGCATCGAGGTGACCTGGGATGAACCTGTTGTGGCTAGAGGTGTAATTGAGAAGTATATCCTGAGAGCCTACAGTGAGGATGCTCCCGGTCCACCCCGCATGCCCTCTGCCAGCTCTGAGCTTGTCGATACCAACAACTTCTCAGGTAAAGCAGGTTCCTCGAGGGAGTAGATCATATTAATTTTCTTTTTGTTTTGACTTTGAATACTAACATCCTTCAAGTCTTTTGCCCTAGTATATGAAAAATTCTCAGATTTTTGCCTGGTTGCAAGCAACAAGAATCATCTAATTATACGGACACCTCTATCCATGAAGGATGAAAAAGAATTCTATAAATGTTTATGGGCTTTCATGGATAGTTTCATTACGAGGCTGATACTTTCTCCATCCCCAAAAGGTTAGGTCACAATGGCTTTCACCCTTAACGAGATTCTTATACCTAGGATGCTTATACGCCCTTAAAACGTGAAACTTTTCAAGATCTTATGTACATATAGGGTGCCAGTGACCTATTTTACCATGCAAAAGTTTACTCGTTGGGACTAGCCCAAGTTCACAGTACCGTTATTTATTGTAAAATTGTTTATTAAACCTAATTATGTCAAGGTAGAGGAGATTAGAGCACCAGCAGTTTGACTGGCAAATCAGTGAATCAATTTCTCACGGTGCGCCATGGATGGTGTGCAGACTGGCGGGGGTGAAATATACTCACAAGCTTCACACAAGGTCCCGTGCTCAAATTTCTGCTTGTGTCATAAGATAGCAGTTTTCAGCCTCATGAAATGTTAAGGCCCATTTAAATGGAAAGCCAGATTTAAGCCTTTGACCAAAAAATATAAAATGCATCAAAAAATTTAATAGAAAAAATAATTTTCCTCTGTCAGAGATACTTTCAGAACTTGACAAATTAGATGGATTTTCAAAGTGGCCTTAATTGTTTTTCTAACACATCAGTCAACTCTATCAATCTTTACTTCCTTGTTTTAGATTCCTTAGAATCTACAGCCAAATATACAACCAATTAAAACAATTATCTTTCATTTCCTTTGTCCTCTATTTTACTCATCTGATAAAAACCCAGTCTGAATAGGCCTTTGCCCAGGCTGCACATTGCAGCTAAGTGGGCTGGAAAAAGTCTCAGTTCCCATCTTCTGTTGGACACTCAATAATGACACCAATCCTACTGTGTTTCTATAATAAGCTCCTTCTCCCATTCTCCTCGTTAAATATTTTATATTTTTCCAAACTATCTAGATGTTAACCTGCCTTCTTTATCCCACTCAGCTGTTAGCCTTATATATGAGATTTTCTTAGACACCAAAAAAAGCAAAAATCTATCATAAAGAATTTCTGTCACTCTCTTCCTATGAAATATATACATTATTTGTGTTTTTCTGACCAATAGCACTGTTATTACGGGATTAGTGAATTAATGGATGTTAAAACATTTAAAAACATCTTTAGCATATAATATTATTTTCATTTTGTTTCACATTTCTCTCCATTTCCCTTCCCGTTTTTACAGAGCTTCCCTTATGGTATTAAAAATAAAATCTTCAAAAGTCCTATGGATCCCAACTTTTCCTGCTTTTTCAGAGCTATTACTGGTGGTCTCTCTTCCTCTTACTTGTATTTTAACCTCTGTCTCCTGCAGTCCTTTACCAAGTGTGGTCCTAGGACTTGGATCAACAGCCTCCCCTGAGACCTTCTTATTCATGCAAATTCTCCAGCCCACCCCCATATGCTGAAGCAGAAGCTATAAAGCAGAGCTCAGCCGTCCCGTTTTACCAAGCCCTCCTCTAGTCATGCTGGTGATGCCAAAGTTAGAGCCGCTGCCCATTTGGATTCTGCCTAGGATCATTCAAACGCATCTATCAACACCCATTGTTAAATACAAACAAACCCAAACCAATGATAAAAATCTTCCTTTTATCTAAAGTCCCTTCCTGCTATCGCTGTCTCTCTCCTCTTCCAAAGGCATCTGTGATGTTGTCCCCATTTCTTCACTAGGTCTGGCTTCTGCTTACTTGCCTTGTTGAGGACTCCAAAAACTTCCATTTTAAATATCCACAGAACACTACAATCCTGGTCTCCTCTGCTTGATAGCATTCTGCACTGTGGATTTCTTACCATCTCTTGAAATATTTCATCACTTTTCTGATTGTTCTGCTTCTGGGTTCCCTTTTCTCAGTGTCTTTGCCCACTCCCTCAGAAGCTCAAATCTGCCTTTTGAAAGACCTCGGGGTTTAGACCTGGGACCTTTTCTCTCTCTTTTAAAATTTTTTTCTACAGTCTTGCTCCAGGAAACTCATAGACTCACAAAGCATCCAATACCCTACAGACACTATTGACTCCTAAGTGCACATCCTACCTAGACTTCCAAATGTGTGTATCCAGCAGGCATTTGAAAAAATTGACATTTCCAGTAGATGTCTCATTATTTCTAAATTTACCATCTCCAAAACTGAATTTCTGTTCCTCATCCATTCTCAGTATCAATAAATGACATCTCCAACCCCCCAGTTAATTAAGCTTGAGAATTTTTGAGATGTTTACATCCTGTTCATACATCATATATCCATGTTCATTGATTCCATTTTCTAAACTAGGTGTTAAACTCATCTGTGTCTCCCTTTATCTACTGTCCAAGACAAACCATTCCAATATCTTACCTGGACAACTACAATACTCTCCTTTCTCATGACACCTCCACCCCACAACCACCATGATTCCATCCCACCAAGCGACCAGACATCATGCTCCTCTCTAAAATTCTGCAGCTGCTTTCCACTGCCTCTCTCCCAATCTCATTTTGTCTCAGTTTCCTCTTATTTTCTGGATTTTGCTGTTATAAGTAGTAGGATTTTTAAAAGTCTGCATACAAATCTTTGGAGGAATGACTGATATTGATGGTAGGTTAAATCTCTTGAAATGGAACAACTAGATCAAAGTTTCTTAAAGCAGTATTCTTGGACTCTGAAGTCAAACAGTGTGTGTGTTAGTCGCTCAGTCATGTCCAGCTCTTTGTAACTCCATGGACTGTAGGATGCCAGGCTCCTCTGTCCATGGAATTCTCTAGGCAAGAATAATACTAGAGTGGGTTGCCATTCCCTTCTCCAGGGATCTTCCCAACCCAGGATTTGAACCTGGGTCTCCTGCATTGAAGGCAGGTTCTTTAGCATCTGAGCCACCTGGGAAGCTGGCTCAAGCAGACATTGATACAAATCTCTGCTGCTTACCCTCCCTGTAACATCTGGGAAATTATGTATTCTCCTGGATCTCTTTATAGTGTCTTAACCTATGAAGTGGGAGAATAATATTAACCTCAGAAGAATATTAAATATATTAAGTGATATGGTATTTCAGCTCTCTTTTCAGCTGTGTAAACTTCGACACATTAATTAACGTGTCTGTGCTTTGGATTCCCTGTGGATAATGAAAATAGCTGCCCACCTCACAGGACAGCTGTGAGGATTAAGGGAGTCCATGTGTATGTAAAGCACACAGGGCAGCCCTTGACACACTGTCACACTGTATGAATTTTAGCTATCAGAAGTTTTTAAAGCATCTAGCACAATGCTTAACATACGGTAATTTCTTAACAAAGATATAGTTATATTTTTAGGTTGTCAAATATGTGCCAAAATATAACTATATAAATCATACTCCCACCAGCAAGCAGAATGCAAGATTGTATATTTCACTTTATATCCTAGTCGACAAGTTCTACAGTTAAACTGTAAATTAAAAAAAAAAGTCAGACTATTATTTTAATTTGGTTTATTTGATTCCTGGAGACATTAAGCATTTTCATGTTTACTGATAATATATACTTCTTTTATGACATACCTATCATGTTTCATTATCAGTTTTTCTATTGGAGGATTCACATTTTTCTCATTGATTTTAAGTATCTCTTTACATATGAAGAATATTGTACTTAAGTTTGCCTTATGTGTTGCAACACTGTCATTTATTTTTCTTTTATTTTGATTTACATTTTTATGTGCATATTTTAAAGGACATTTTCTATAGTTGATATAATATATTTAAAAAATTTTTGTTATTTTTCTATGGGTAACTTGGAAAAAAATGTCCATATTCTCCATTCAGAGTATACTAATATTTGCTTATTAGACATACCATATTGATAATACACACACACACACACACACACACATATATATATAGCAGATATCTTCTGAATTAGCAATTCTAAATTTGAGGTAAGATCAAATCAGAAACAGGGCAGATTACACAAGATTCTGAAAGGTAATCTTATCCCCAAGATTGAAAACTGGTACAATAAACTGCTGAATGTTACTGTAGGGCATTTCAAGCATGTTTTATAGAGAGAGGAAAATTAGAGAACCCCTGACCAATTGTTATTTATATATATTCAATTTGTGAAAAACTAAGGAAAAAAAAATCTCAATTATTGCAGTTTTGTCAGTTTCAATTTGTCGATTGTGTTACTTTGGAAGCTTGATTTTTGTTTGTATTTTTCTTTTTCTTATTGCATTTACATTTGCCACTTTTAAAGTTACATTGTTTGAAGTATATCTGTGTAAACAGAACCTAGTTTGATTTAGCTTTATAGTCAACTTAAAACTCCTTGTATTTTAGTAGGGGAGTGTAATTCATATTTATTTTTATAATTTATACAATTGCTCTTATTTCTCCTATCCTATTTTATGGGGTAAAATAATTTCAATACTTTTAATTAATTAACTTTTTGGTTATTTCTTTATTTCTCTTCTTGCTTTTGCTGGACTATGAATTCTATAACTTTTTTTCCTCTCAAGAAGTCCTAAATATGTATCTGATGCTTACAAAGAAGTGAACAGATAAGGACATATGTAAGAGGTAATCTTAAAGGTTAGGGAGAACTCTGGTACTGCAAGATGGACTTTTATTGGGAAGAATCGGGCTATTAAGGGAGAGGAGTATGATTTGAGGGGCACCAAAATCAGATTTCACAACAAAAGGAAAAAAAAAAAGCAACTAGAGAGTGAGAAAGAAGGGGTGAGAAAGTAGAGAGCAGGAAATAATGGATTTGGTGAAGATATTAGGAGTGTCGAGATTGGTTGATGGCAGCTGTTTTGTCAATTGATTAAGAGAAGAAAGACCAAGAGAGAGTGAAACCAAGCAGTTCATGAGTAGCCTTGTTATCGATCTTGAAAGCAATCCCCCTTTAGCATTTCTCAGGTGACTCATTAAGATTTTAAAGTTTAATTTTTGGTTATTAGAGTGGTATTTTTTGAATGGAACCATCAAATCCTGAATCCGTAAGCATTTTCGCTGTATTGGTTCAAAAAGGGTCCTTAACCAATTAAGTTATAATAAAATGTGTTGGTTTTCTTTTCATGAATTCTTTTTTTCCTGTTATATAGCAAACTCCCTTCAAATTTGAGTCTCTCTTTGGCTTGGAAAGTTTGCTGTTGAGAAATAGGAGTTTTCAATATTATACATTTCTTCCCAGTTTACCTTCCTCATTTTTGAAGTCTAGAACACAGTTGTCGAATCAAATCAAAGTGAAAGTCAACGTGTTAGTTGGTCAGTGTTGTCTGATTCTTTGTGACCCCTGAGACTGTAGTTCACCAGGCTCCTCTGTCCATTGACTTCTCCAGGCAAGAATTACTGGAGTGGGTTGCCATTTCCTTCTTGAAGGGATCTTCCTGACCCAGGGATTGAACCTGGGTCTCCTGTACTGCAGGCAGATTCTTTACCATCTGAGTCACCAGGGAAGTCTCAGGGTCAAATCAATCTGAGTTCAAATCCCAGTAATGTCATTTAGTATGGTATCAGGCAAATTTGAAAGCATATAGCTATATTGGAGTGTCCTCATCTATAAATTCAAGGTGAAAACCTTCTTTATGTTATAAGATTGCTGCAAAGATTTAAAAATGAATTAACTCCTAGAATATTTTGCTTGTACATAGGCACATAATAAATGTTCAATGAATTGGTATCTTTTTACTATTTGGTCTCTGGATCTGGGTGATTACTTCATAATTTTTTCATTTTTCATTTTTTGATTTTGACACTGTTAATTCTGCTCTTTGAATCTTCTGAGATGATTTTTAAAACTCTTCTACTTCAGTCTTTTATTTGATTTGAATTTCTTTCTCACCTAGTCACTGATTTCTGCCTATTTCTCAGTATTATCAATTTTCATCTATGTTGCTTATCATTTACCTTCAGTCTCTTGTTAATGCATTCCAAGTTCTTTTTGATCTTAATAGCATGAAACTGGTGATTTTTAAGTTTTACAAGCTTCCTGAATTAAATTCTCCCCTGAGCATGATAGTCTTCTGTAATTTGAGTGCCATAGTCTCTTGTTTGAGTTATAGATTTTCCCCCCATCAGTAAAATGCACTTCCATAGTTCATTTGCCATATCCCTGACTTTTATCTTCATACTGAGTGTTTGATCAGGAAATCAAATCATTTTCATGTCATTTTACTGAGCAACTAGTTGTTGGTAATAAAAACCTTCACTGGGATTAGGGCGGGGTCAATTAAGGTAAATTTGTATTTGCCCCGCAGCAAATGTTAAAAGTCAACTCTTTTCTTCTCAGTCTCTGGTGAAGGAGGAGAGCTGAGAACTTGTGGGCATTTTGTACCCAGCTCAGGATAAAGTTTGCCCTGAGTTCTTCTTCAAGTGGTCCATTAGTCTTCACCTACTGTCTTTTTGTCCTTCAAAACCTGTGGTTATTTCATTGGTATTTTCATTTCAGTCCCAAAGAAGGGCAATGCCAAAGAATGTTCAAACTACCACATGATTCCACTCATTTCACATGCTAGCAAATTAATGCTCAAAATCCTTCAAGCTAGGCTTCAACAGTACATGAACCGAGACTTTCCAGATGTTCAAGCTGGATTTAGAAAAGGCAGAGGAACCAGAGATCAAATTGCCAACATCTGTTGGATCATACAAAAAGCAGGAGAATTCCAGAAAAACATCTACTTCAGTTTCATTGACGTGAAAGCCTTTGACTGTGTGGATCACAACAAACTGTGGAAAATTCTTAAAGAGATGGGAATACCAGACCACTTCACCTGCCTCCTGAGAAACTTGTATGCAGATCAAGAATCAAGAGTTAGAAATGGACATGGGACAACGGACTGGTTCCAAATTCGGAAAGGAATATATCAAGACTGTATATTGTCACCCTGCTTTATTTAAATTTTATGTAGAGTACATCATGCGAAATGCTAGACAGGATGAAGCACAAGCTGGAATCAAGACTGCCAGAGAAATATCATTAACCTTGGATATGCAGATGATACCACCCTAATGGCATAAAATGAAGAGAATCTAAAGAGGCTCTTAATGAAGATGAAAGAGGAGAGTGAAAAAGTTGGCTTAAAACTCAACATTCAAAAAACTAAGGTCATAGCATTTGGTCCCATCAACTCAATGCAAATAGATGGGGAAACAATGGAAACAGTGAGAGATTTTATTTTCTTGGGTTCCAGAATCACTGCGGATGGTGATTGCAGCCATGAAATTAAAAGACCCTTGCTCCTCGGAGGAAAAGCTATGACAAACCTAGACAGCATATTAAAAACCAGAGACTTTACTTTGCCAACAAAGATCCATATAGTCAAAGCTGTGGTTTTTCCAGTAGTCTTGTATGGATGTGAGAGTTGGACCATAAAGAAGGCTAGGCACTGAAGAATTGATGCTTTTGAACTTTGGTGTTGGAGAAGACTCTCTGGAGTCCCTTGGATAGCAAGGAGATCAAACCAGCAAATCCTAAAGGAAATCAACCCTGAATATTCATTGGAAGGACTGATGCTGAAGCTCCAATACTTTGACCACCTGATGCAAAGAGCTGACTCATTTGAATGGACCCTACTTTGGCCACCTCATGAGACGAGTTGACTCACTGGAAAAGACTCTGATGCTGGGAAAGTTTGGGGGCGGGAGGAGAAGGGGACGACGGAGAATGAGATGGCTGGATGGCATCACCGATTCTGTGGACATGAGTTTGAGTGAACTCCGGGAATTGCTGATGGACAGGGAGACCTGGCGTGCTGTGATTCATGGGGTCGCGGAGAGTTGGACACGACTGAGCGACTGAACTGAACTGAATGCTGGGAAAGATTGAAAGCAGGAAGAGAAGGGTATGACAGAGGATGAGATGGTTGGATAGCATCACCAATTCAATGGACATGCGATTGAGCAAACTGCGGGAGATGGTGAAGGACAGGGAACCCTCTCATGCTGCAGTCCATGGGGTTGCAAAGAGTCAGACATGACTGAGTGACTGAACAACAAAATGAGGTGGAAGTTCTCGACCAAGGGTACACACTGATCCCCCTGGCTGGCCTTAAAAATATATATATACCTGTGCCTCACCTAGAAGAATCTGATTATTTGGTTTCAAATATAGTCTGGACATGGGTATTTTTAAAGTGTCAGCAGGTAATTCTGTCATACAGCCAGCATTGGAAACACTGTTCAAGGTGTTTGACACCTGTGATCAAGTCTCAGTTTTAACCAGAAATTCTTATGAGGACTCCCATATCCCAACAGCAACTTGCAAATATAGGATGAAAAAAGAGAAATGCCTGAATAAAAATGATGAACCATTAAAAAAAAAGTAATAAAATTAGCAAAGGAAAATCACAGGACAACAAAAATTAAATGAAATGATTCTTGGGAAGAAATAGGAAATTATGGTCAGAGTAACAAAATGCAGAAGGCAAAAGAAAAAAAATTAATATTAACTAAGAGAGCTGGAAGAATAGAAGCATGAGACAGAATATTTACCATTCATGAGTTTGGCTACCAGAGGATTAAATGAGATAAATCCCAGTAGTGTGGAGGGTGCAAGGGTTAACAGCCCCACTCAGGTGCAAATGGGCCCCTTTGGGCCACAGAGTCTAGATTCTGTGCCCTCCAAAGGCCAGGGTTCAGAGCAGGGAGTTCTTGAAAGTTCATTTTCTCAGCTGGAGCCTCGGGGTAGAAAGCCCTGCAGTTATCAGTCCAGTGCATCTTTAGACTAGTTGCAAAGGGCTCCAATTAACTCTGCGTAGCTCTTGCTGATTTTTCCCTCCAGCCCTGTTAACATGCAAAGCTACTGCCCAGAGAGACAGTCCTGGCATTTCCTTTCAAACCCAGGACTGCTCAGAAAGACCCTTCCCAATCTGATTTGAAATTCTGTCAAGAAGGAGTAGATTCAAGAATCTGCACATGTACCATTTTTTCCTTTATTTCCTTAAGATGTTTAAACGTAAACTTAATTATTGGCATAATTAGCACAGCACCTGGCACAGTGCTAGGAAAATAATTGATACACAGAAGATATTTTCTCAGTTTTATTGTTGTATTACATTGAGCTAAAATATAAGAGTTGAATTCCTTCTTCAGATAATAATCAAATTTATTATTTACTATAGTATAGCTGATAAGCCAATAATAATAATCTTTCAGATGACTTAAATCTATATTACAAAGGAAATAAAAGAAAGACTTTTTAATTTATAATGCAGTTGATAATATCCCTCTTGCTCTGGAAACTGGTTCAGTCCTCATATACAGCAGACATTAGTTTTATACCTGAAAAAATAGTGGTTTCCATATTGTAAAATCTCTCATTTTTCTGTCTCTTCCACAGCTAGTAGTAACAATTAGTGAGTCTCAACTCTATTGGTTGTAAGGTGTTACTGGATTGCTTATGAAATACAGATTCTTGGGCTCCATGCACAGGATTCTGTGTATTTGGGCTAGGATTGAGAAATCTGCCTTTTACCAAGTGTTATAGTTGGTCCTCTTGCAGAGGTTTAGGAACCAAACATTAAAAAACCACTAGTGTGAGAGGAAGAGCAGGTGAGATGGGATCACTTTCACCTGCTGGGCTTGAATTTGTCCCTGCTTTGTTTGTCCCTGCCACTTGTTCTAACTACATGTGGGCAGAACGATGCTAGGGCAGGTGAATAAATAGTAGTTTAAGTAGGGCCTCTGACCCTTAAGGGCAGTGCTTCTGAAAGTTGCTAGTGAAAAGAAAGTGAGAATTATTTAGGATCTTGGTAAACTTCAGATTTTGATTCAGAAGGTCTGAGACTGTGGTGAGAGTTACTACATTTCTAACAATCCCAGCTCTCTCATCCCCCGTCCATGATGCCCATTAGAAAGGCAGAGAGTCCACTATTTATATTCTAAATGCCAAATTCCTGTTAGGGCTAAAGAAGGAAGAGACCAGAAACAGAATTGTAATCTTGTAGTGAAGTCTCATCTGTGTATTTCAATTACACATATTTAACCACATACCTTGGAAGTGGGGAAAGCATGAAAAAGAGTGAAAAAACTTTTAAAATAATCTTACAGGCAAAAGATGCTATCCAATCCTGAAACTGTTAATACCTGTCAGATGAAAAGTATATGTGAATAGTTTTAGGGTTTCCCAACTATTGACTAAAAGGGAAACTCTTTGCTGGGGTGCCTACAAAAAGAATGAAGAACTAAGAGCCATAGAGAATCACCGATTCATGAGAAGTTAGAGGCATACACAAAATCAAATGCACTGTACTTTATGGGCCAAGGGCTTCCCAGGTGTCTCTAGTGGTAAAGAACCCCCCTGCCAATGCAGGAGATGTAGGAGACACATGTTTGATCCCTGGGTCAAGAAGATCCCCTGGAGGAAGGCATGCAACCCATTCCAGTATTCTTGCCTATAGAATCCCATGGACAGAGGAGCCTGGTAGGCTACAGTCCATGGGATTGCAAAGAATTGGACATGACTAAAGCAACTTAGTATGCAAGGAATTGTCAAAGGGACTTTAAATTATGAGTAATGTGTGAAGAAAGCTGATTGCCGAAGAATTGATGCTTTTGAACTGTGGTGTTGGAGAAGACTCTTGAGAGTCCCTTGGCTACAAGGAGATCCAACCAGTCCATTCTAAAGGAGATCGGTCCTGGGTGTTCATTGGAAGGACTGATGCTAAAGCTGAAGCTCCAATACTTTGGCCACCTCATGTGGAGAGTTGACTCACTGGAAAAGACTCTGATGCTGGGAGGGATTGGGGGCAGGAGGAGAAGGGGATGACAGAGAGCGGGATGGCTGGATGGCATCACCGACTCGATGGAGGTGAGTTTGAGTGAACTCCGGGAGTTGGTGATGGACAGGGAGGCCTGGCGTGCTGTGATTCATGGGGTCGCAAAGAGTTGGACATGACTGAGCGACTGAACTGAACTGTCTTCTGCTCAACTTTGGAACTTAACTCCAACCATTATTCCACCCATAAGTTAAGCTGCTGTTTATGTGTATGTTTATGCACATATACATGTATATATTATATATAAAATTATCATACCTGAGGAGCCCACAGAGAAATAGCTGTAATAAAAACTTCAATGCCATGCGATTTTTCTTTTATTCAACTGAGAAATCTTACCTCACAGTTGTTAAAACTGCATATGGCTACTCTTTGTTCATCCATTCTATTTTTTCATTAGACAGTGAGCTCCCAGAAGACAAGTATCTTGTTTTATATTTAAGTCTTGTTTAGTAACTTGCTGAAAGCAGACAATCAATGCATTTTTATTGAAGGAATGAAGGAATAGATATATGAACAAATGCAGGGTTTTGTTATTAACCCTGTTTTCACATAATGTTACAATTGTTTTATCATGCTGAGATGAAGTTTCAACTAGTGGTTCTGTCTCAGCAGTGTGCTAGTTCTCTAATTTTATGAAATAATATGCAGAACTACCACAACTTAAATATGTATTCAGAACTTAAATACATATTCCCAAGAGGGAGAAATATTGGTAGGATAAACAGAATAAAAAATTAGTTCCAAAACTTATACCTCATAATGGAGCTCAAGGGATATATATTTGCAATTAAAAATAATTGAAGTCAATACTGCTGCAGATCTGATAACAACACAGAGCAGAAACTATTCTTTATTAAAAACAAAAGCATTATCTACTATGTTCCAGGTTAGTGCTAGATCCTACTATTACCATCTGCTCTTTTTTTTCTGAGTTTTAAAATTAATGGTAAAATGTATATATGAGCAGTACTTTCTCTAAAGTACAATATTATGTTTTTAAATATGAGTGTTAAACACTCATATTTAAATACTCACTTAAAAATGAGTGTTTTAGGGGGGAAAATCTGTAGAGATAAGTTTTTCATTTTTAGTTAATTGTTCTTGAGAGACAGAGAACCCAAAATAACAGTGACTTCAACAAAATTAAGTTTTTCTCTCTCTGGTAATAGATGTTCACAGTTAGTGAATGTAGGGAATGATATTAACAGTTATAGGGACCCACACTCTTCATCTTTTTGCTAGATAAGACTTTTACCTCAAGGTCCAGAATGGCTGCTGGAGCATCAGCCATCCAGTCTGATTTCTATCCAGCAGAAAGGAGGAATCATTGAATGAGGATGTACACATTCACCTTAATGATATATTTCAGAAATTATTCCTCCACCTTTGACTATGTTCTATGATTAGAACTTAGCCACATGCCTATATCTAGCTACACAGATTGCTGGGAAATTTCCTTATTCAAAGTGGCCATTTACCCAATTAAAAAAGGTCTTTTTATTTTACTATGGAAAAAGGGAGTATGTAATGAGAGGGCATTTGGTGGTCTCTGCCACAATAGGCAAACATCAGAGATAAATTTGAAAAATTCATTTTGATGATATTGTTAAAAGATGGATCACTTCTCAGCCTTTCAGCTAAGATCAAATGTAGTATGGGGGCTTTCCAGGTGGTACAGTGGTAAAGAAACAGCCTGCCAATGCAGGAGACGCACAAGAAACTGAGGCTCAGCCTCTGGCTCAGAAAGATCCTCTGGAGTAGGAAAAGGCAACTCACTGCAGTATTCTTGCCTGAAAAGTTCCATGGACAGAGGAGCCTGAGGGGCTATGGTCCATGGGGTCGCAAAGAGTCAGACATGACTGAGTGACTGAGCACACATTAAAATATGAATTTTGAGGAAGTTTTGGCCATTTTTATAGTACTCCATAAATTAATATTTCATATTTATAGTTTATTATAAACTATTTCTTTAAATGTAAATCTTAAAGGAAGTTGGTCTGAAAGCATTTCACAGAACAAAAATATGGCTTATGACATAAATAGTAAAAATAGAAATGATGTCATGTTCCTGCTTAGCTAATGTAGAAGAACTTCATCAGGTAATGTAGTGTTGATGAGTTAATAGCTTTCTCTAACTCTCCTGAATATATAATGTGCCTGAACTCCTGGTACATTGTGAAAGCTTCAGATGGGGCTTTCTATAAGTTATTCATTTTATTTTATGCAGTAAGAACTTGCAGTGCAAGATTTGGATTTCTTTTTGATGACATGTTGTACAATGGTTAAAAACGATGGTAATACATCAGCTTTGCTACAGAGTGGTAATCAACTGTGAATGTTGGCCATGGTATCAGTTCAGTTCAGTTGCTCAGTCATATCCCACTCTTTGCGACCCCTTGGACTGTGGTACACCAGGCTTCCCTGTCCATCACCAACTCCGACTCATGTTCTTCGAGTCAGTGATGCCATCCAACCATCTCGTCCTCTGTCATCCCCTTCTTCTCCTACCTTCAATCTTTCCCAGCATCAGGGTCTTTTCAAATGAATCAGTTCTTCGCATCAGGTAGCCAAAATATTGGAGTTTCTGCTTCAGCATCAGTCCTTCCATGAATATTCAGGACTGATTTCCTTTAGGAGTGACAGGTTGGATCTCCTTGAAGTCCAAGGGTATCTCAAGAGTCTTCTCCAACACCACAGTTCAAAAGCATCAATTCTTTGGCACTCAGCTTTCTTTATAGTCCAACTGTCATATCCATATATGACTACTGGAAAAACCATAGCTTTGACAAGACAGACCTTGGTTGGCAAAGTAATGTCTCTGATTTTTAATATGCTATCTAGATTGGTCATAACTTTCCTTCCAAAGAGCAAGTGTCTTTTAATTTCATGACTGCAGTCACCATTTGCAGTGATTTTGGAGCCCCCCAAAATAAAGTCTGTCACTGTTTCCATTGTTTCCCCATGGATTTGCCATGAAGTGATGGGACCAGATGCCATGATCTTAGTTTTCTGAATGTTGAGTTTTAAGCCAACTGTTTCACTTTCATCAAGAGGCTCTTTAGTTCTTCCTTGCCTTCTGCCATAAGGGTGGTATCATCTGCATATCAGAGATTATTGATATTTCTCCCAGCAATCTTGATCCAGCTTGTGCTTCATCCGTCCCAGCCTTTCATTTAGCCTGGCCATAGTATAGTGTTGGATATAATCCTCAAGTTTCCTGATCATATTTTATAAAGGAACAAGTTTTCTGTTTTCTAACTTTTATGACCATTTTATAAATAAATGTATTTGGGATTACAAACTTTATATGTATATGTGTGTATATAATATTATATGCAAATTACACAGAAATGTATACACACTGATAATAGAATTTCTTATGAATCGGTTTTTTTTTTTAAGGGAATATTATAGGCATATACACTTGCTCACTTGGAGGGATAAGCATTCTACTTTCTGTTCATACACAGCATGTTTTAGTAATATCTTTGAACCTGTTGACACATTTAAGGTATATTTAAATCAAGTTCATACTATACAGTATGCTGTTATTTTTAGTAACATATCTTCAGCATGCCTTCTTTCTTCTTCCAGAACTGGGAGGGGAAGAATAATGATCTTGGTGTCAGAAGATATAGGTTCTGAACTTGAAAATGCTGCTGGACCTAAGTGACCTTTACACTCTGCCTAACAGCAGCCCCTCTGTACAATGGGCTTATCCTATCAGAGGCTTTTATCAGGGGACCTAGGACACTGATCAGTAAGGGACAATTTTCCTTTCTCATTTATTCCTTTTCCTTCTGTCTCCTTGCCTGCCTCCCTGCTTAGTCAAGTCTGATATTTTCTTGGAGAGTTCTAATGATGTCAGTGTCAGTCCTTTATGTTAGATAAAGAATTATGATGAGTGGGTAACTTCAAACCAATTGCAGAATTAGAAGGGAAATGACAGAGACTCTGCAGTTCTTAATATAAAGGCATTGATTAAAAATGTGAGGTTAGATGTAAGCCATTTGAGAGAATCTTAACGGGATAATGCTTTGAGATCAGTTAAAATCAGTGTTTCAATCATTCCTGAAGACTGAGGTTAAACCCTATATTTTATTTTAAAAAATATAAAAATAAAGAAATTGTTTTCCCTGTTCGTAACATCAAACTGTTTAATCTTTGATCCAAGGTGCTCCCTACTAGAAGTTTTAAACAGAGTCAGAAAATCCATTTGCAGGAAGTTAAATGTGAAATGTTAGTTTTAGAATTTCCAAAGAGTTACATTAGGTTTCGGGTAAGCGCATCCGCTCTTCTACCTTTTGGATAAAATAAAAATTAACTTTAATTTTATAAATCTTACAGATCCTTATTTTTATTTAAAATATTGTCCTAAACAAAACAACAAATGTCAATTTCCTACCAGAGGAGAAGCATCCTGTGTTTCCAGATCTCCGTTCGACCATTAAATTTTCATCCATATTTAACAAATTCAACAAATGTTCAGTTTCATAGGGTCACTGTGTCACAATGTCTGTGTTAGAATTTTAATTTATTTTCAGAGGTTCCTTTAAGTGGGCTAAAAAGCATGGCATGTTGGATTAATTTACTATCTTTCATCCATCCACTGGTTTGGTTGGCAACCCAAAACTAATTTTGGAGTGTAAGACACTTAAAAAAATTAGGATTTCTCAGCACTATAGCAAAATCTTGAGCCAGAAAAGTCCACTTCTCTGCTACTTCCCTTCCCCTGGCTGGCTTTCTTTTAAAAATGGGTTCTTCTACTGTGTCCCTAGGTAGCAGTCTCAGCTCTGCCTGTGTGGGGTCCCTTACCAGATGGCCCTCTTAATAAATGCCTCGCTCTTCCCCACCCTCACCTTCTTGATCCAAATGTGAAATGCCAGCAAATAAATAAGAGCATTGTACTCTGATGAGTTCTCTTGAGGTGGAGGAGAGCCCCGGGGAGGGAAAGCTAGAAATGGCTTTTCTTTTTGCTAGACGGCTCCTAATTACTTGGCCAGTAGGTAGAAGACACTGTTTAGACAATAGAGACTTTAAAGGTAAAGAAAGAGAGGAAATTCTCCATCTTATTCCAAATGCCTTTGCTAACAGGAAAAATGTGCTTGGATTGTTGGAGTCCGTTTGAAATATTCTGCATGATCTTTGCCTGGGGACCACAGACTTTGGACTCTGGGTAGTGACGGCTGTATGCACATTTCCCCACCACTCTCAGAGTGCAACGGAAATGAGTGGGTAATGAGAACAGAGCAGCCAGTTCTTTAATTGAATTAAAAGCTGGGTGACATCAGTGCAGACACCTGTCCAATTACAGACAGGCCAAGGTGTTTACCATTGCTGCACAAGCGATTCAAAGATGACAGAAATCTTTCCGCCCACAGATTAACATAATGAAGGGGAACAGAGTACAGTGGATACAGGCCAAACACCTAGGTTGGCAGCTGAGGGGGGCTGGTGGGGGGGGTGTCGTCTCCGGGATGTAAATAGAAACAGAGTCTCTTTTCTTCTCCAAACTGTGTTGGGCTTTGAAAAGGATGCCATTTTGCTTTACATCTCAGGCTTGGTTTCCAGTCCAGGCATTTATACTAGTCTGCATCGAGTCAGAGGAGTTAATCATAAAATCTCAACGTCAAAGCCGACTCCTCTGCCGTTTTCCTGCTTCTCAGCATACAGAGTTTTATTAGAGGCACAAAAGCTTGCCCAGCTGGTGTCAGCTCCACAGTGATTTTCTCTTACTCAGGCTGCCTTCAGTTTTGAATATTTCTCTTCTGCTCCTTTGAAACTTGAGGTTTGAGCACAGGAAACAAACTGTTGGAAATAATAATGTATGAGTCAAAAGAAACAGCGGGCTTTTCCTTTGCAGGCACTGAGAAAAGGTAGGATGGGAGTGGGCATCTCATAGTAAAGGAGACAGCTTTGAGCTAAGAAGATGCAAAGTCTTGATTTTTTGGTCAAACATAAAGGGCCCACCTTTGGTAAAACATTGCAATAACTGCTAGAAAAGAGGACAAGTAAAGAAGTAAAAAGACACACCCTCTGCATTTAGGAAGTTCACCCAAATCATTGCAAGGGACTTCTAAATTGTTCTCCAGGAGAAGGTTTTTCTGCTCTAAGCAGAGACATTACTTTGCCAACCAAGGTCCATCTAGTCAAGGCTATGGTTTTTCCCGTGGTCATGTACGGATGTGAGAGTTGGACTGTGAAGAAAGCTGATGGCTGAAGAATTGATTCTTTTGAACTGTGGTGCTGGAGAAGACTCTTGAGAGTCCCTTGGACTGCAAGGAGGTCCAACCAGTACATTCTAAAGGAGATCAATCCTGGGTGTTCATTGGAAGGACTGATGCTAAAGCTGAAACTCCAATACTTTGACCACCTCATGCAAAGAGTTAACTCACTGGAAAACACTCTGATGCTGGGAGGGATCGGGGGTGGGAGGAGACGGGGACAACAGAGAATGAGATGGCTGGATGGCATCACCGACTTGATGGACATGAGTTTGAGTGAACTCTGGGAGTTGGTGATGGACAGGGAGGCCTGGTGTGCTGTGATTCATGGGGTCGCAAAGATTCGGACACGACTGAGCGACTGGACTGAACTGAACTGAGGTGGAAATCCTCAGAGCACACAGTCTGGTACCATATGCACTAGGCTCTTAAATTTCCTCCTGTGATGCGCTGTCTCCACTTATATCAATCCTGCCTCTGCTCTTTCAGCCAGGGCTTCCTGCACCCGCCGAGGTCCACAGGACTGTCGTTCAAAGGGAATATACTTACTTAACTTCAAACTCCCTTGGTGTGGCCCGTCAGGATTTCTCAATGTTAAGCATTAATGCAAAATGCATTATCACTTAGCACTGAGAGTCCTGGCCCTGCTGGTGCCAATGGTTTTAATCCAGATACCAAGACTCCTGTGTTTCATGGGATCCTAACACTTTTAAGACATCAATAATGCTTCCTATATGCTTATGGAATGTTTTGTCAGCTGACCCTCTTCCATTATCAAAAAAGACTGGCAGGTTTCCCGACATGGTTGGGACCATTTTTTATTTCACAGAGTTCTGTGGCTGGAAAAGAATCTGAGAGGTCATCCGGCCTGCCTCCAGGTAGAAACAGTCTAAGATTCAAAGGGAAAACAAATCCTCTGTGATGTCTGCTGGAGACTGAGGTTCATATCCAAACCAGTCTTAAAAGTTGTCATTGTCAGGATATACTTCTTTATCTTTAACCCCCTAAGTTTCATCAAGGAGACTACCCCACTTTATCTTACTGGGTTTTCTGTGGACGTAGAGTATATGTCATATTTTTCTCTCTAGGATTCCTTTATAAATATATCACTGTATATATATTTCAGTATTCTTTTAAATATAATACTGAAATATATTTTCAATGATTTTCGTGTCATCTGTCTTTAACTAAATATAGTGTGCTTAATTTCTCAGTCATGTCCAACTATTTGCAACCGCATGGACCATAGCTGCAAGGCTCCTCTGTCCATTGGGATTCTGCTGGCAAGAGTATTGGATGGGTTGCCATACCCTCTTCCAGGGGATCTTCCCAACCCAGGGACCTAACCCAGGTCTCCCACATTACAGGCAGATTCTTTACTGACTGAGCCACCAGGGAAGCTTATAGATCTCATGTCATTTTGGACTGGGAGGTCTGGATCTGAATTTTATAAATGTCCTTGTCCACTTGGCATGTGTGCAAGCATTCTGCCTTATGTATTTAATCTATGTATTATTGTTATCATTAGAGTTCTTCTAGTTCTAATATTTTCTTAGATTAGAATCTTTGTAAAGATCAGCTGTGTTCTATAGCACTTTTCCCAGAGGCATATAGGAGAGTTGATAAATACCCTTATATGTGTATGTGTGCATTTTAACTAATTTTTATTGGCGTGTAGTTGATTTACAATATTGTTTTACTTTCTGCTGTATCAGTTCAGTTCAGTTCAGTCGCTCAGTCATGTCTGACTCTTTGCAACCCCATGAATCACAGCATGCCAGGCCTCCCTGTCCATCACCAAATCCCGGAGTTCACTCAAACTCATGTCCATCGAGTCGGTGATGCCATCCAGCCATCTCATTCTCTGTCGTCCCCGTCTCCTCCCACCCCCAATCCCTCCCAGAATCAGACTCTTTTCCAGTGAGTCAACTTGTCGCATGAGGTGGCCAAAGTATTGGAGCTTCAGCCCCAGCATCAGTCTTTCCAATGAACACCCAGGATTGATCTCCTTTAGAATGGACTGGTTGGATCTCCTTGCAGTCCAAGGGACTCTCAAGAGTCTTCTCCAGCACCACAGTTCAAAAGCATCAATTCTTTGGTGATCAACTTTCTTCACAGTCCAACTCTGACATCCATACATGACCACGGGAAAAACCGTAGCCTTGACTAGACGGACCTTTGTTGGCAAAGTAATGTCTCTGCTTTTTACTATGCTATCTAGGTTGGTCATAACTTTCCTTCCAAGGAGTAAGCGTCTTTTCATTTCCTGGCTACAATCAGCATCTGCAGTGATTTTGGAGCCCCAAAAAATAAAGCAAAGTGAATTAGGTACATACATTTTTATTCACTCATTTTTAGATTCTTTTCCCATGTAGGTCATCTCTAGTATTGAATAGAGTTTGTTTTCTACATCTGTGACTCTATTTTTGCTTTTTAAATAAGTTCATTTGTACCATATTTTTAAATCGCACATATAAGTGATATTATATGCTATGTGTCTTTCTCTGACTTACTTTCACTCAATATGGCAGACTCTAGGTCTGCCCATATCACTACAAATGACATTATTTCATTCTTTATATAACTCAGTATGCTAAAGCTGAAACTCCAATATTTTGGCCACCTCATGCAACAAATTGACTCACTGGAAAAGACTCTGATGCTGGGAAGGATTGGGGGCGGGAGGAGAAGGGGATGACAGAGAATGCAATGGCTGGATGGCATCACCGACTCGATGGACATGAGTTTGAGTGAACTCCGGGAGTTGGTGATGGACAGGGAGGCCTGGTGTGCTGTGGTTCATGGGGTCGCAAAGAGTCGGACACGACTGTGTGACTGAACTGAACTGAATATAAGTATCTTTTGACGACGATACTTTGTTGCAGCAGTACCACTTTTTTTTCTGGGGAGTATATAATCTAAGGATGATGCTGACACTTAAAGGAATGCCATTTGGCCAGTGACTTTGGTCTCTAGGGATATGTCTAAGAAAGGCTGCCTTGACTAGTCTTGGAGAGACTATCTTTATTCTTTGGTAATAGCAGAAGTTTTTATAATCATCAACTTTAATCCATCCTGATAAACTCTCCATACTGAGAAACAGAATATAGAGACTGCATGACCCCAAAACAGGATGACTTTGTCATTATTCTGATTTAGAAAGGGCCACTTTGGCTAACCAGCCCCTTCTCCTATCCCAGCCTAATTGTAATCTGACAAGAGAGAAAATGCTCAATCATTACATTGCTCTTCTTACTGAAATGGATAATACTAACCTCTATTTAGGGGAAATTATTCCAGTGGCTTGACAAACTTTGTCGCTGAGACACAACATTATAAGCAAGATCCCCACTGCAAATAGGAAAGAAATACCACCTTAGCCTCTCAAAGTATGGCAAGTTTTTTTGAAAGTCATTTACAAGCCACCCAAAACTTTCTACCTGTGATCTGAAGTTGGCAAAAGCCAAAACTCAGCTTTCTTCCTCTCTGTTTTCTATTTTGCAGCTCTCATTTCTCAGTGTTTATTATTGTTTCACCTGCCTGGAGATAGGAAATGTGAGCACTTTGATAAATGGCTTGAAAGATGATCTAGTTTCTCTCCAGCATCTTTCTTTAAGAATCCTGGGACTTTTCTATGAAATACAATTTGGTAAACTTCTCGACCAAAGCAAAAAGCTGAAAAATGCAAGTTTTTTGAGAGAAGTATTGCCTGTTTTTTAAGGTCCTAAAGTTTTAAGGGGGAAGAAATTAGCAAAGGAATTTCATGATACTCATACACACAAAAGGACCCCTTTAGTAAAGGCAAGAAAAATTGAATAAAGCATTGAAGACCATTTAGTGAATGCAAACTTGGCATCTGGTTTGACATGATCTTTCTTAAAGTCTCCACTAATACCTTTCTTGTTAAATTGATATAACAGTCACAATTCCAACACTGCATTTCAACTATGATTTGAAAAGAAATAATGTCTCAGGGTAAGTATTTTGCAATGTAAGGGAGCTGTTTTTTATGTTTCCCAATTATAATATTATCTAGATGAATGACACAATGTCATACTAAAGATTTCAGAGTACCAAACTGTATGCAACCACTGTGTCTTTTGGAACACAATATACCTTTGCCCCAGCTAAGTCAGGGCCAACTGTGAAAGGTAATGCGACCTAGGTTGTTCAGTGATGACCAGGGGAAACTAATCTCATGTCATAAAGCATTTTTTTGTTCACTATAGTATTAAAACTTTCACTTTCTGGGGCTGATTAATTTGCTGTGAGTATGGCATTATACTAATTCAGATGAGCAATTTATCTTATTTAGACTTGCAGTAGATTTGAACTTGGCAATAGCAAAGATGAGACAAATGCCAAAGATTTTCAAAGGATGAAATGGCTAGGATTTATCTTAAAAGGATACCTTAATTTTGAACTCAGGATTTACAGTTGATGATGGAGGCATTGAGAGTAGGGAAAATGGTAATATTGTATATATGGTTGTCCCAATCTCCTAATTTATCCCTCACCTGCTTTTTCACCTTTGGTATCTGTGCAGTTGTTTTCTAAATCTCTGATTCTGTTTTGTAAATAAGTTCATTTGTACCTTTTTTTAAGATTGCATGTCTAAGTGATACTATATGTTATTTGTCTTTCTCTGTCTGACTTCATATATTATAATAAACTCTAGATTCATCCATGATTAACATATACATAGTATTATATATAAAATAAATAAGTAATAAGGACTTACTATATTGTCCAGGGAACTCTACTCAATATTGTGTAATAAACTATATGGGAAAATAATCTAAAAAGAAGTGAATAAATGTGTATGTATAACTGATTCACTTTGCTGTACACCTGAAATTAACAAAACATTGTAAGTGAACTATATACTCCAATAAAAATATTTTTAAAAAAGAAATGGGAAAGATGAAGCTTGCAAATAGTTTTGGCTATCAGGTCTGGATTGGGGCAGGTTGAGAGTGAAATGTTGTTCCTATTTGAATATCTAGGTAGGATACATGTCTTGTGAGTAGAATGAAGAACTAGAGCTTGGAGGAGAGATGTGAAGTCTACAGATACAGCCACGACATGAGGCTTAATGAACTAACAAAGGCAGGTGTTCAGAAGAAGAGAGAAGTCTACGTACCCAATGTTGAAAAAGAAGAAAAAAAAAGCTATCTAAAGGACTGTGAAAGGAAGATGAGCTGACCAAGGAAAGCAAGGAGCTCTCAGTAATTTAGAACTCCTGGGAAAGAATTCAGTGGCCGAGAGGGCAGCTGAGGGAGGCAAAGTCCAATAAGTAGACTTAGGATTGAATAAGGATAGAAGGGTTACTTGGTCTAGTGTGGAAGGGATCACTTCAGTTCAGTTCAGTTGCTCAGTCGTGTCCGACTCTCCACGACCCCATGAATGACAGCACGCCAGGCTTCCCTGTCTATCACCAACTCCCGGAGTTCACTCAAACTCATGTCCACAGAGTCAGTGATGCCATCCAGCCATCTCACTCTCTGTCATCCCCTTCTCCTCCTGCCCCCAATCCCTCCCAGCATCAGAGTCTTTTCCAGTGAGTCAACTCTTCGCATGAGGTGGCCAAAGTATTGCAGTTTCAGCTTTAGCATCAATCCTTCCAATGAACACCCAGGATTGATCTCCTTTAGAATGGACTGGTTGGATCTCCTTGCAGTCCAAGGGACTCTCAAGAGTCTTCTCCAGCACCACAGTTCAAAAGCATCAATTCTTCGGCGATTAGCTTTCTTCACAGTCCACTCTCACATCCATACATGACCACTGGAAAAACCATAGCCTTGACTAGATGGACCTTTGTTGGCAAAGTAATGTCTCTGCTTTTTAATATACTATCAAGGTTGGTCATAACTTTCCTTCCAAGGAGTAAGCATCTTAATTTCATGGCTGCAGTCAGCATCCGCAGTGATTTTGGAGCCCAAAAAAATGAAGTCTGACACTGTTTCCACTGTTTGCCCATCTATTTCCCATGAAGTGATGGGACCAGATGCCATGATCTTTGTTTTCTGAATGTTGAGCTTCAAGCCAACCTTTTCACTCTCCTCTTTCACTTTCATTAAGAGGCTTTTGAGTTCCTCTTCACTTTCTGCCATAAGGGTGGTGTCATCTGCATATCTGAGGTTATTGATATTTCTCCCAGCAATCTATTACTGGACTAACAGTCAAATTTGCCTTGGAGTACAGAATGAAGTGGGGCAAAGGCTAATAGAGTTCTGCAAAGAGAAGGCACTGGTAACAGCAAACACAAGAGAAGGCTCTACACATGGACATCACCAGATGGTCAATAACAAAATCAGATTGATTATATTCTTTGCAGCCAAAGATGGAGAAACTATATACAGTCAGAAAAAGCAAGACCAGAAGCTAACTGTGGCTCAGATCATGAACTCCTTATTGCCAAATTCAGACTTAAATTGAAGAAAGGAGAGAAAACCACTAGACCATTCAGGCATGACCTAAATCAAATCCCTTACGACTATACAGTAGAAGTGACAGATAAATTCAAGGGATTAGATCTGATAGACAGAGTGCCTGAAGAACTATGGACAGAGGTTCCTGATATTGTACAGGAGGCAGTGATCAAGACCATCCCCATGAAAATGAAATGCAAAATGGCAAAATGGTTGTCTGAGGAGGCCTTACAAATAGCTATGAAAAGAAGAGAAGTGAAAGGCAAAGGAGAAAAGGAAAGATATACACATTTGAATTTAAAGTTCCAAAGAATAGCAAGGAGAGATAAGAAATCCTTCCTCAATGATCAGTGCAAAGAAATGAAGGAAAAAAAATAGAATGGGAAAGACGAGAGATCTCTTCAAGAAAATAAGAGATACCAAAGGAGAATTTCATACAAATATGGGCAAAATAAAGGACAGAAATGGTATGGACTTAACAGAAGCAGAAGATATTAAGAAGAGGTGGCAAGAATACACAGAAGTACTATACAAAAAGGATTTTCATGACCCAGATAATCACGATGGTGTGATCACTCACCTAGAGACAGACATCCTGGCATGTGAAGTCAAGTAGGCCTTAGGATCCATCACTACTAACAAAGCTAGTGAAGGTGATGGAATTCCAGTTGAGCTATTTCAAATCCTGAAAGATGATGCTGTGAAAGTGCTGCACTCAATATGCCAGCAAATTTGGAAAACTCAGCAGTGGCCACAGGACTGGAAAAGGTTAGTTTTCATTCCAATCCCAAAGAAAGACAATGCTAAAAGATGTTCAAACTACTGCACAATTGCATTCATCTCACACACTAGCAAATTAATGCTCAAAATCCTCCAAGTCAGGCTTCAACAATACATGAACCATGAACTTCCAGATGTTCAAACTGGATTTAGAAAAGGCAGAGGAACCAGAAATCAAATTGCCAACATCTACTGGATCATTAAAAAAGCAGGAGAGTTCCAGAAAAACATCTATTTCTGCTTTATTGACTATGCCAAAGCTTTTGACTTTGTTGTGTGGATCACAACAAACTGGAAAATTCTGAAAGAGAAGGGAATACCAGACCACCTGACCTGCCTCCTTAGGGATATGTATACAGGTCAGGAAGCAACAATTAGAACTGGATATGGAACAAAAG
Source organism: Moschus berezovskii (assembly GCF_049115385.1). Lineage (NCBI taxonomy): Eukaryota > Metazoa > Chordata > Mammalia > Artiodactyla > Moschidae > Moschus > Moschus berezovskii. Next base: position 73,271,661 of record NC_142476.1, read on the forward strand.
ACTGGTTCCAAGTCAGGAAAGGAGTACATCAAGGCTGTATATTGTCACCCTGCTTATTTAACTTATATGCAGAGTACATCATGAAAAATGCTGGACTGGATGAAGCACAAGTTGGAATCAAGATTGCCAGGAGATATATCAATAACCTCAGATATGCAGATTATACCACACTTACAGCAGATAGCAAAGATGAACTAAAGAGTCTTGATGAAAGAAAGAGTGAAAAAGTTGGCTTAAAACTCAACATTCAGAAAACTAAGATCATGGCATCCTATACCATCACTTCATGGCAAATAGATGGGGAAACAGTGGAAACAGTGACAGACTTTATTTTGGGGGAGCTCTAAAATTACTACAGATGTTGACTGCCACTATGAAATTAAAAGACGTTTCCTTCTTGGAAGAAAAGTTATGACCAACCTGGACAGCATATTAAAAAGCAGAGACGTTACCTTGCCAACAAAGGTCTGTCTAGTCAAGGCTATGGTTTTTCCAGTGGTCATGTATGGATGTGAGAGTTGTACTATAAAAAACGCTGAGCACCACAGAATTGATACTTTTGAATTGTGGTGTTGGAGAAGACTCTTGAGAGTCCCTGGGACAGCAAGGAGATCTAACCAGTCCATCCTAAATGAATTCAGTCCTGAATATTCATTGGAAGGACTCATGCTGAAACTGAAACTCTAATACTTTGGCCACCTGCCACCTAATGCGAAGAACTGATTAATTTGAAAAGACCCCAGTGTTGGGAAAGATTGAAGGCAGGAGGAGAAGGGGATGACAGAGGATGAGATGGTTGGATGACATCACCGACTCAATGGACTTGAGTTTGAGTGATCTCTGGGTGTTGGTGATGGACAGGGAAGCCTGGTGTGCTGTAGTCCATTGGGTCGCAGAGAGTCAGACACAACTGAGGACTGAACTGAACTGAACTGAGTGATCTTTAAAAGATAAAAATCAGTGTTTAATAGCAGAGTGCAGGCAGAAACTGGATTGCAGTGACAGCATAGCTTTGGCTGTCATGGCACTGTGCTAGAGTTTTCTCCTCCTATGTCTCTGTATTGAGAACATTATATTCCTAAACTCATTTAATCCTGATGGTAACACTTTGAGATTAATATTGTAATATCCCCATCTCATAGTCCCGTGATACTTCATTATTCCTGTGAGACCTCTCCTCCAAGACAGGTGCTGTTATTATCTATCTGCAGTGCCTTAGAAGACTAAGGCACAGAAATCTGATCAACCTGCCCAAACCCATACCATAAACCAGTAGTAGAATTGGCATCTGGACCCAAGCAGTCTTTCCTGAGCATCATTGCTCTTAATCCCAAAATCCCTACATGTTGAAGAAGCACATGTATGCTGGAAGCCTTCCTTTAAGACTTTTGGAGGAGGAGAAATAATCCCTTTTAAAAAAGTGAGTTTAAAATGTGGGTCATGATCTGGGAGATTCAAGAAGAAATGACAGTCACAGTGGCAGGAGTGAGGGAAAGCAGAAGGTGACAACGTGAAGGTGTTTTGAAATCAGAACTGCATTTGGCATGAGATGGTCACATGTGTTGTGTGTCACTTCGTTGGCTTGCTGACTTCTTTGGCCCCGGGCGAGGATGGTGGTGCCAAGTGCAGCCGAGAGGGTTGCGTGGTCCAGGGGGATGCCTGGGGAGCTGCTAGATTCATGACTTATAGGCAGCATTGGGGACCCAGGGCCAATGTGAAGGGCCAGAGCAAACAGTGACTGCAGTCTTTACTTCATCCTGGTCTTTGCTCTTTTAATTTCTTTATCCTTTCTATCAGGGAAAGGGAATAGGCAGACATGCATTTTAAAATTTGTTGTTGAATGATGAAAGCCGTCAGCTGTCACATTAAAACAATCAAAGTTTATTCAATGAAAGGATACCATAAGTAGAACCGTCTTTCTATAAGAATGATGACAATCTGTGTGATTGGGGATAAAAACAGCTCTAAAAGCCACAACAAAAAACATGGGTGAGCAAATACACAAATGATATTTTTGATACTTCTTTAATTCAGGGGATTAACTAAATAAAGAGCTTCTGTCTTGGTTACAAACACCAGTAAACAAAATGTGCTTTCATTTCTGCAGGCACCTTTAATTGCTGAACAAATCTTATATATCCACCACCAAATCAGGTTAATTCAACACTTATGGGCAATGCTTCTGTTTAAGGCAGGTGTCTTAATTAAATAAACTAATAATTTTGCAAGGAGAAGTACAAAAGCATAATTATCTAATTGGCTAATTGTTCAACTGTGTTGATTTGCATATTCGTTTTAGCTGCAACATGAATAAATAGTTTGTATACATGTATCCTACTGTTAAAATAATGAAATCACTCTTGGGAGTAGCATCTCCTAACATGTGTTAATAGATGTCACTTAAGATGGAATCTCTAGCTAAACACGGTTGAAAAATGCAAGGTAAAAGAAAATGAAGTAGTTTTGTTTCTCCGGGAGAACTAGGATCCCAGAATGGATGGTGGCCGTCTTTACTATCAGATACACTGGGTTCTGCTCTATGAACTATATGTGGAACTCCTCATTTTCTCAGGAGAAACATCTCAGGGCATTAACCTCCTGAGAAGCACGTTGGGGAAAATGCTGTTTAAAACTGTCTTAACAAGAAGTTGGTCTCACAATTTTTTCTCACTAGTCACTGCATTCTACAATCAACACATGGGCAGGAAAATGGATTTAAGAAGTTTTGTTTCTTATCCTCTGTGTCTCTACCTTTTTATCTCACACATACACACACACACAATACTCTTCATGGCTTATGGTAAATATGCAAACCTCTCTTTGTCCCCTTTTATTACAGGCATATTGACAGGCTTGCTACCCTTCAAAAACTATGCAGTAACCCTAGCTGCTTGCACTTTGGCTGGCTGTACCGAGAGCTTGCATGCATTGAACATCTCTACTCCACAAGAAGGTAAAGTAATTTCAAAGGTCTTGACTTCCACATTTCAGTCATGAATAATAAAATAGGAGAAGAGCTAAATACTGCAAGGCCATTTGCTAGAAAACCCCAACCTAATTTGATGACAAAGTGCATTGCCAGGCCATAATTGCTCCATTTTTTGGGGGGGTGCGAAAATGAATCAAACTCCATACCCTTTAATGACATGCATCTTTAATAGCGGTAATGCAGATTAATGGGCTTTTTAATTGCTGTTACATTGTTCATGCAAGAGCCTTGTCATTAATATGAAGCATCTGAAAGATTAATGAAAGCTTCCTCATTTTACTATGGCTCAGAAGTAAATCTAGAGACAGTCTGACTAAAAAGAATTGATTGTATGGCACAGTATGAAATTGAGAATCAAACGGTTGATTTCCATGGTCTCTTTTAACTGCTAAACACCAGCACGGGTAACAATTATTTCAGTGTGATGGAACCTCCAAACGCCAATCGAGGCGTTATTAATCATGGCCCGGTTCCTTCCGATTCAAGTCTCACTTTTGTTGTATGTGGAGCTTGCAAACTGTTGGCATAAATTAATGTTTCAGAAAGCTTACATTAGGAAGGCAGTGGGAAAGAGAAAATATTTTAGCACTCCAAAGTGAAAGCTTTGCTCAAGCATCAGAACACATCTCTTCAAGAAATAACAGCTCTCAAAACATTTAGAGCATTGTTACTTCTTATTTCTCTCTCCGAGATAAGACAGGTGACACATTGCTCTTACTGTCTAGCTGTAAAGTTATTCAGGAGATTTAAAAGTTTGATCTTTAGGGGAAAAGAGCCCACGGTCTCTCTCTGTTTCAGTATCCATCCATTCCCTTTCCCCATTTCTCTTCCCCCCTACCCCATCCCACCTCTTTTAAATCCTTAAAGCAAGAACCGCTCACAGAGAAGATGTGTCAAGAAAGACAATGGTCCATCTGATATAACCAGGACAGAAGACAGAAGTTTGTAAAACCCTTCATGTGACCCTTTGTTATTCATGTCTTCCACCTGGCCTGACCAGAACCCTCACCCGGACTATAGCATTGGTGACCCAGGTTCTGTGTTTTCTTAACATTCACTACATTTGGTCCAGCAATGCTAGCGCTTTTTCTTAGTGTGTCTTTGTTTCTGCTGAGGCACGTATAAACATCCCCTTTTCTTCCACCAACTCCAATATGGCACAGATAATCCTTTATCTCACTGTTTTCTCTTCATCCACTACATTCTCTGACCAGGTTTTACCTGGTACCCTCCAAACCTACTTCACAACTTGACCCCAGAGGGATTCCTACTCCTCCAGTTCACCATTTCCTTCTTGTAATTTCCCAATTTCTAGATTTTTCTTAAATTTATTACCAGCTTACCAAGCTATAGGTATGGTTAGGATCATTTTCTAAAAGTTGTTGTTGTTTTTTTTTTTTTAGTTTCTGAGACTCCAAATTTATTGCAAATGGAAAGATACCCTCTATTAAAAAAATAATATAGTTTCATGTATAATAAATTTAATTTATGTTGTGCTTTATGGCTATTTTAATGGCTTCATATAGGTTTCTTATATCAATTGTGGGCCGCCTAGCATTGTTCATGTTAGATCAAAAGCTCCTCAAGGGTAGGGATTCTGTTTAGTTTGCTTTGAAAGGCATGGCCCCAAGTAAAGATTATGGGTTCAGTTCAGTTCAGTTCAGTCGCTCAGTCAAAACCGACTCTTTGCGACCCCATGAGTCACAGCACGCCAGGCCTCCCTGCCCATCACCAACTCCCGGAGCTCACTCAAACTCATGTCCATTGCGTCGGTGATGCCATCCAGCCATCTCATTCTCTGTCGTCCCCTTCTCCTCCCGCCCCCAATCACTCCCAGCATCAGAGTCTTTTCCAGTGAGTCAACTTGTCACATGCGGTATCCAGAGTATTGGAGTTTCAGCTTTAGCATCAGTCCTTCCAATGAACACCCAGGATTGATCTCCTTTAGAATGGACTGGTTGGATCTCCTTGTAGTCTAAGGGACTCTCAAGAGTCTTCTCCAGCACCACAGTTCAAAAGCATCAATTCTTCGGCGATCAGCTTTCTTCACCATCCAACTCTCACATCCATACATGACCACGGAAAATACCATAGCCTTGACTAGACGGACCTTTGTTGACAAAATAATGTCTCTGCTTTTTAATATACTATCGAGGTTGGTCATAACTTTCCTTCCAAGGAGTAAGTGTCTTTTAATTTCCTGGCTGCAGTCAGCATCCGCAGTGATTTTGGAGCCCCAAAAAATAAAGTCTGACACTGTTTCCCCATCTATTTCCCATGAAATGATGGGACCAGATGCCATGATCTTTGTTTTCTGAATGTTGAGCTTCAAGCCAACCTTTTCACTCTCCTCTTTCACTTTCATCAAGAGGCTTTTGAGTTCCTCTTCACTTTCTGCCATGAGGGTGGTGTCATCTGCATATCTGAGGTTATTGATATTTTTCCTGGCAATCTTGATTCCAGCTTGTACTTCTTCCAGCCTAGGGTTCCTCATGATGTACTCTGTATATAAGTTAAATAAGCAGGGTGACAATATACAACCTTGACATACTCCTTTTCCTATTTGGAACCAGTCTGTTGTTCCATGTCCAGTTCTAACTGTTGCTTCCTGACCTGCATACAGGTTTCTCAAGAGGCAGGTCAGGTGGTCTAGTATGCCCATCTCTTTCAGAATTTTCCACAGTTTATTGTGATCCACACAGTCAAAGGCTTTGGCATAGTCGATGAAGCAGAAATAGATGTTTTTCTGGAACTCTCTTGCTTTCTCCATGATTCAGCGGATGTTGGCAATTGTAATACTATTGATGAAGTAACACAAGCATCAGTCAAGTTTTTCATAAAGTCAAGACAAGTATTTAGTACTAAAGCAATTACTGAAACAATGTCCATGAATCAGGGACATTTCCGTGCATGGGATGTCAAGTTTATTCCATGATTTATTGGTTTGGGTCTGAAAAGTTTAAATTAGAAATTTAAACTAAAATTATAATTAATAAGTCTTTTTATTTTTCCTGTAGCCCCACAACAGGTTCAGCCACCAGTAGCTAAATCCCTTCCCCATTCTTTGTTACTCTCCTGGAATCCACCCCAAAAAGCTAATGGTATTATAACTCAGTACTCTTTATATATGGATGGGATGCTAATCTACTCAGGCAATGGAGAGAACTACACAGTCACAGGTAAGACTTCTGTCGTTATAGTGTATATTAAAGTATATGTACTTCCAAACTAATAAATGTAAGATAACTATAAACTATTATTTATAGCTATCTGAGAACGCAGATTTAAAAGTTGGGTTACTTAGTTTTGTCTCCTGTTAAATCACTGAACTTCCATGATCTTTGTGGTTACATTGCACTGACAGTGAAGCCAAAGCTTGAAAAATGGAAGAGGGCTTGTGTTGACTTCCTTCCCCCTCCCCAAGGCTGTCTTACTGTGTCTTCTCTACTGTCAACCCTGTTTCTTACCTGAATCCTTCTACTAACATACCTTTACTCTGAGGAGTGCAGAGGGGGCTTTGGAAATGAATCAACACAAAGAGCTCAGCATATGATTCCTCTGCCTTCTACTGATCACAGGGTTGGAGCTGGGACCCAGTGTGGTCCCCAGCCGCACTCACAGTGCAATGAGATGTCATGTCAGTTCTACTGAGGCAGTGTCGTCATTTCAAACAGATGCCACTGACACATGTTAACCCCTTTAAAACCCTCATGAATGTGGAATAATCTTAAGATTCAGAATTGTGACTCATTGTGGCCTGAATTTTAGACCATTTGGGAAGAAACATAGTCTATCTGCCCATGTCATATTATCCAGTGTCAGGGCACTTGAGAAAAGGGAATTTGCTCAAAACCTTGTGAAACCCAAGAGGTCTATATTATGTATATTGTCTGGAGTCTGAATCATGTTTATACTTGTATGGTAATTATATCCTTATATACTCTGATGTTTTAGATACTGTATGTGACTACTAGGTGAGACATCATTAATCAAACATGGATTGATGGAAAACTGAGGTGTTAGAGATATTAAAAGTCTTCATGAAAGGTCACAACATGGTAGAGTCAGAGACAGGATTAATTTTTAATGAATTCACTCCTTCACATTAGTGCCAGGTACTAAGGTTGTGTGGAGAAGGGCATGGCAACCCACTCCAGTATTCTTGCCTGAAAAATCCCATGGACAGAGGAGCTTGGTGGGCTACAGTCCACAGGGTCGCAAAGGGTCAAACATGACTGAAGTGACTGAACATGCACACACGAAGGTTGTAACAGAGAGTCAGCCAGACGTGGTACCCCATTCCCCACACTGGTGCTCATGACTTTGTGGCAGCACGTACAGACATAGGGAAGAGGAGTATTGGGACAGGGCTGTGTCTTTCATCCACCCCGTTGCGTTCTCAGAGCTCACACCTTTGTGTCCTCTAGTCTGAGAGGCCTCAAAGTACGAGAACTATTGCTTTTATATTTTATTCATCATACTTGGATAGAATTCTGTAACACTTACTCTGTAAGGTAGGAATTATCACTACTCCTATTTTACAAGTGAGAAAATTGAGGCACAGAAAGATTAAGCAACTTGCTCAAGACCATGCAGCCTATGAGAGTTAGACTTTGACACCATCCCAGGCATCTCAGTTATGATGAAGAGAATACGGTCTTAAAACCAGTTATGTAAATATTGATACTTAGTTTCTGAAACTATTAAATGGAGATAACGGAAACTTTCAGGATTTTGAAGAGAACTAGAACTATAGGTAAAACACCTAGCATGTTCTGAGTAAAGTACACTTAGTCAAGAAAACTAAAAAACAAATACTAAAAGTAAACTGAAAATAGGTTACCCTTGCCCTAGGAATATCTGAAGGCATTATTTTAACTAAAAGTTATTGTCCACAGAATTTATTTCAGTAGAAATGAAAGCACATCTTGGAATGAACCTTACCCATGTCTTAATAAATATTATGCAAAGCGCTTATTAGGACCAACTGTATCATCGTGTGGGACAGCACAGCTTTCGGGCACACTGTAGACACTTCCGACAAGAAGTCTTTGGGGAACCCCATGTATAAGTCAGGTGTAACCCTGTGTGCTCACTGACTGCCTTTATGCCCGCCTCACTTTTTGGTTTGCACTAGGCTGCCTGTTTACTTATTGTTTTGCCCCATGAAACCATGAGCATCATAAGGACAGGGCTGTGTCTGTCTTGTTCACGACTGCATTTCCAGCACTGATCACAGATTCGGTAGAGAATAAGGGAATGAATGAAGTCAAGTGACTCCTGGGAACAGAGAAAGATGATAACAAAGGGGTGAAGAGCAGGAATAGGGTGGGGAAGAAAAAACAATAGGGGAAAGATGGGTGGAAATGTAGAAACCCAAGAAAAAGAAACCAAGACCCCTTTCCTGTGCAAAGTGAATGCTGACCTCGTCTACAGGGAAGTGGTGTGGCTGATGGCAGGTCTCAGAGTGTGGACCTTGAAGATTTCCAAAATGAACAAAATGCCACATAAGGTGGCACTGCAAAGCCAGAGAATGAACAGGATGGGGAAGAGAGTGAAGTCAAGTCGCTTAGTCATGTCCAACTCTTTGCGACCCTGTGGACTGTAGCCCACCGTTCATGGGATTCTCCAGGCAAGGATACTGGAGTGGGTTGCCATTCCTTCTCCAGGGGATCTTCCTGACCCAGGGATTGAACCCAGGTCTCCCGCATTGGAGGCAGATGCTTTAACCTCTGAGCCATTCAAACTGCTTTCTATACCACCTAAAAATGATACTAATTCTGTATTATGTTGTCTTGAATCTTTAACAGACTCACATAACCATATACCTGGATTGAAAGCTCATGGCAAATGTTAGCATCGCGTAATAGATGCCTCAACTATACGAAAGTGGGGAATTTTTACAGTGTCCATAACCATCTTTTCTAGTTACAATGATAATGGCTTCTTCAATGGTTTTCATCCTTTAGGTAGAATTTTTTTTTAAATTTTATTGGAGTATAGATGCTTTACAGTGTTGTACAGTGAAATGATTCAGTTATATGTATACATATATCCCCTCTATTTTGGATTTCCTTCCCATTTGGGTTACCACAGAGTACTGAGCAGAGTTCTCTGTGTTATACAGTGGGTTCTTATTAGTTGTCTACCTTATACAAAGTTTCAATATTGTGTATATATCGATTCCAATCTCCCAATTCATCCCACAACCCCACCTTCCTCCCCCTGATGTCCATAATTTGTTATTTCTGTCTGTGTGTTTATTTCTGCTTTGCAAATAGTTTCATCTGTACCATTTTTCCTGATTTCATATATGTGCATTAATATGCAATATTTGTTTTTCTCTTTCTGACTTACGTAACTCTCTGTGAGAGTCTCTAGGTTCATCCTTGTGTCTATAAATGGCACAGTTTCATTCCTTTATGACTGAGTGATATTCTGCGGTATAATGTACCACATCTTCTTTATCCATTGGTCTGTCGACAGACATTTATGTTGCTTCCATGTTTGGGCTATTGTAAATAGTGTTGCGATGCACATTGGGGTGCTTTTATCTTTTTTGATTTACGATTTTCTCCAGGTATATGCCAGGAGTAGAATTGCTGGCTCATTTGGTAGTTCTATTCTTAGTTTTTTAAGGAACCTCTGTACCAACCTAGATAGCATATTAAAAAGCAGAGACATTACTTTGCCAACCAAGGTCTCTCTAGTCAAGGCTATGGTTTTTCCCGTGGTCATGTATGGATGGGAGAGTTGGACTGTGAAGAAAGCTGATTGCCGAAGAATTGATGCTTTTGAACTATGGTACTGGAGAAGACTCTTGAGAGTCCCTTGGACTGCAAGGATATCCAACCAGTCCATTCTAAAGGAGATCAGTCCTGGGTGTTCATTGGAAGGACTGATGATGAAGCTGAAACTCCAATACTTTGGCCACCTCATGTGATGAGTTGACTCACTGGAAAAGACTCTGATGTTGGGAGGGATTGGGGGCAGGAGGAGACAGGGATGACAGAGAATGAGATGGCTGGATGGCATCACCGACTTGATGGACATGAGTTTGAGTGAACTCTGGGAGTTGGTGATGGACAGGGAGGCCTGGCGTGCTGGGATTCATGGGGTCGCAGAAAGTCGGACACGACTGAGAGACTGAACTGAACCGAACTGAGCTGATACTGTTCTCCTTAGTGGCTGCACCAATTTGCATTCCTACCAATAAAGTAGGAGGGTTTGCTTTTCTCCATGCCCTCTTTAGCATTTATTGCTTGTAGATTTTTTTGATGAAAGCCTTTCTCTAATAAGACTCATAAAATTTTTTTCCTAATTCCTCCAGGCATCTTACAAGCACCTGTATTACTTGTTGCTTTTATCTCCAAATGTCAGAAGATACAAAGCACAGTAGGAACACAATGTTAATCACTCAGGAGAGGAACTAAATCAAAACGATATAATGGGATTTAAAGTTGTACATGATGATTCAAGTGTTATAACTGAGGCCCAGAGATGTCAAGAAATCCTAGTCAGCGACTGGAAGAACGGATTCAAATCTGAGTCTATCTGGAGTCAAAGTCCATTTGTCTCAGCTCTATACATTCTACTTATTGGACACATTTTATTATTTATCACAACTCAGAAAGGGAGCTGGAAGCTGGTTTAAAAACCCTGAGCACTTGTGTTGATCTTCTAAGGGTGCCACAACCAAATACCATAGACTGGACAACTTAAACAACAGAAATTTATTTCTCACTGTTGTGGAGGCTTGAAGTTCAAGAATAAGGTGTTGGCAGGTTTAGTTTCTCTTGGGGCCTCTCTCCTTAACTTGCAGACAGCCAGCGTCTCCCTGTGCTTCACATGGTCTTCTTCTGTGTGCACCCCTAGTGCCTCTTCCTTTTTCTGTAGGAGCATCAGAACCATTGGATTAGGGACCTATCATTATAACCCCATTTAACCTTCATCACTTCTTCAAAAGCCCTACCTCCAAATATAGTCACATTGAGGGTTAAGGTTTTAATATGCAAATCTTGGAAAATATAATTTTAAGTTTATAACAGCATCATGAACTGAGTGTTTTCTCTATTAACAAAGGCTGAATGCTCACTTTTCTTGAGATTCTACAATTTGCATGCAAGATGAATATAATTGCCCTTTAGATCTCTTTCAACTCTAAGGTTTTATATTTGCAGTATACACTAAATTTTTGTTATTTTCCAAAGTCCACCTGCCCACTCAAAATCACAGAAAACAGAGAATGGGAGAGGGAATCTGGTTGTTTGAAGTGAGCTGGTAACAAGCTGGGACTTCCCTGATGGCTCAGTTGGTAAAGAATCAGCCTACAATGTGGGAGACCTGTGTTCGATCCTTGGGTTGGGAAGATCCTCTGAAGGAGGGCATGGAAACCCACTCCAGTCTCTTGCCTGGAGAATCCCCATGGACAGAGGAGCCTGTTGGGCTGCAACCATGGGGTCGCAAAGAGCTGGACATAACTGAACGACTAAGCATAGCACTGGAACAAGCTGATGGAGGAAACTGCTCTTGTCATTGGGTCTCGCTTTAGCTTTGACACATGCTTTAAATCCTGCCATGTTCCATCGTATAATCTATTCTGATGCAGTTGGTGCTCATGGCTTGTCTTTGTGTCTGGATTGTTGTGGCATAATGTTCTTTCCATGCTAAGTAGTTTGTAGATGGAACTTCTATCCTATCCCATGAGGGCTGGTGCTTTCAGTAATAGTGAGAGTGTAGGATCACTAAAACGAATCTCTCCAGTGCTGAAATGTCAATTCATAGAGAGACTGAGAAATGGAAGATGCATTCAGCTAGGTTAGAGAAATAATTGTTAGCGATTTTTAGTTATAAAAATGACACGTTTCAGTTCAGTTCAGTTCAGTCGCTCAGTCGTGTCCGAATCTTTGCTACCCCATGAATCCCAGCACGCCAGGCCTCCCTGTCCATCACCAACTCCCGGAGTTCACTCAAACTCATGTCCATCGAGTCGGTGATGCCATCCAGCCATCTCATTCTCTGTCGTCCCCATCTCCTCCCACCCCCAATCCCTCCTAGCATCAGACTCTTTTCCAGTGAATCAACTTGTCACATGAGGTGGCCGAAGTATTGGAGTTTCAGCTTCAGCATCAGTCCTTCCAATGAACACCCAGGATTGAGCTCCTTTAGAATGGACTGGTTGGATCTCCTTGCAGTATAAGGGACTCTCAAGAGTCTTCTCCAACACCACAGTTCAAAAGCATCAATTCTTCGGCAATCAGCTTTCTTAACAGTCCAACTCTCACATCCATACATGACACTGGAAAAACCATAGCCTTGACTAGAGAGACCTTGGTTGGCAAAGTAATGTCTCTGCTTTTTAATATGCTATCGAGGTTGGTCATAACTTTCCTTCCAAGGAGTAAGCGTCTTTTAATTTCATGGCTGCAATCAGCATCTGCAGTGATTTTGGAGCCCCAAAAAATAAAGTCTGACACTGTTTCCACTGTTTCCCCATCTATTTCCCATGAAGCGATGGGACCAGATGCCATGATCTTTGTTTTCTGAATGTTGAGCTTCAAGCCAACCTTTTCACTCTCCTCTTTCACTTTCATCAAGAGGCTTTTGAGTTCCTCTTCACTTTCTGCCATAAGGGTGGTGTCATCTGCATATCTGAGGTTATTGATATTTCTCCTGGCAATCTTGATTCCAGCTTGTGCTTCTTCCAGCCCAGCGTTCCTCATGATGTACTCTGCATATAAGTTAAATAAGCAGGGTGACAATATACAACCTTGATGTACTCCTTTTCCTTGTTACTGAAGATAATTTAAAACATGCAGATATCCCGTCTTACAGATAGACACTCTAATATTTGATGTAATTCCTTCTAGCACTTTATTCTTTTTAACAAAATTGAGCAATAATGTAAAATTTGGAATCCTTGCATGTTCCCTTATTATGAATACATCCCATAGCATGAAGGATTTTTCTAGAAATATTTTGCTGTATTCTATTTTATGGATATTCACCCATGCATTTAGCCACTTAAAAATTCAAAAGTTCCTGATTTATTTCTGTTTTAAATGTTTTGTGATAAATATCATACATAAAGCTTTCTTTGCTAGATCTCTAGAAGGGAAATAGCTAAGTCAAAGGTAGCAAACTTTTCAGAATATTTGATATGCATTTTTCATTGTTTTCCAGAAAAGTTCATCAGAAGTGAATGTTATATCTTATGTCTTTGACAGTTTTACAAGTTGAAAATATTATTTTTATTTGCATGTGTAACTCCTTATTTATTGCATACTTTTTGTGTGATGATTAGTGACTTATATTTTACTTTGATTCAACTAATCATAGTCTTGATGAGCAAAAATGTAGTAGGAATGAGGAGTAGTTTTGAAACTTCTTTAAGAGCTGTTTCATACCATTTTTTCTGGTTATAAGCATCTGCACTATTTGCAATTCCTTGCCTTCTATACCATAAAAAGCTTTCTCAATAACTTGGCTTAATATCCCCTCCTAAATATTCAAGGTGTCAACTTTTTTTCTCACTCTTCCTCCATTTATTTGTAGCTTCCCTTTAAGTTTCCACATAGAATTAACATTCTTCTGCTATGTGTTAAAAAAAAAAAAAAAGAATCTTGCTACAATTGTGGATACAGGTCAAAGTAAATGCATTTCAATTCAAACTCCACTTAGCATCTAGGTGGCTGGAATGCTTTTCTTCTTTCTCTTAAATATGAAGCATTAAAAGTCAAAGGCAGCACTGCACCTTGAGTTAGTACAAAATATATTTAAAAATGCATACAGTTCAAATTTTTTGCCTTGCATAGGCCATAAGCTAGTAGAATGGTGGGTCAGTTATGACACTGAAAAATGAATCCAGTTAGAGAACCTCCCGAAGGCTGTTGATGTTTGCTATAATAAATAGCACACACTTTAAGTCAAACTTTTTCATTCTGTATTCAAAGGTAATGGATTTTTCGTAACCATAGTAACCTTGGTGTATTTCTGGATAAATACATGAGGTATATACATTCTGGTTTTATTTTTGAATATAAACTACCACATTATGTATTACTAATAATATGAAAAATAGGATGTAGGTTAGTATAATGACAGCTTAAACTAGTATGCATTTTTCTTCTGCAAAAAATAAATATTTATCAAAAGTATAGGTTCAATTAATTTTTCCCCCAGTTTTGTGGTATTCTGGTGGTGCCATTTATCTTTTTTTTGCAAGATCTCCATTAATCTCTTATTTCTGTCTCATAACAGATTTTTAAGAATTTCAAGGTAAAAACAATGTGCTTTAAAGTTTGTGATTAAAAATATTATTGAAAGATTGAAGGACCTATATTGATATAACCAGCAGAGCTATTGTGAAGCCACTTAACATGTGTGTATACCATATGTTCATAAGGGAGAAAAACACCTTTTGTGAGCCTGTTCACAACATACTTGGATTGTTTCAAAAGTTCAGCCTAGATAGCATCCTGATTGATGATGACCATCCAAACTGTAGCCAACCAGATCATCCTCATTTTAAATGAGCACTGTACCAGAAAGTGGCAGTCTTTAAGAAGTTTGTGAGATGGTTCACGGAAACTTGCAAAGATTTTGGAAACAAGGATAGCAAGATGGTGGTCACTGGGAGAAGTATAATATGAGCATGGCAAGGAGGTTTTTGTGAGCTGTGCTGACCAGTGAAGAGAGAAGAAGGATCCCTCAGTTCAATTCTTCTCTTAACCTAGCCTAAACCATCAGGGCTTATAAATACTAAAATTTCACGGAGGGAATGGTCAAAAGGCACTCCCTAAAATAATTAAATATGACATCAAACCTTAAAACATGAATACTTTCAAGTGTAATGTCTCAGAAATCTATAGTAGTCTTATGATTGAATAAGAGTGGCTGATTTCTAGCACTCTGCATCTCCATTAGGATCTGAGCTTCTATCACTAAGACTGAGACAGTAACACAAGGATCAGAGTGATGTAAGGAGTGTGTGTGTGTGTGTGTGTATGTGTGTGTAAGAGTGATACAGACAGAAAGAGAGAGGCAGAGGCAAAGAGAGAGAGAAGGAGAGAGGAAAAGCAGATACAATACTAGTAAAGTCAGATAGACAGTAAGCATTTATATCTTTAACCACTGAAAGTGCTATAAGCTTTTTTTTTTTTTTTTTTGGCCTTATTTACCAAGGTCAAAAAGAACCATGTATAAACAGCAAAATAGAAATGTTCATCTTGAGCCTTCCAAACACTTAAGTCTTAACAGTGAGACATTTATGGTAAAAGAAGCTGGACTGCTTATGGCACAATAAAAAGCATTTAAAGGTTAGGTACTTTTCACCAAGCATTATAAGGAAACTTATCAACACTCTACAAATTTGAGCTAAATTATATTCATTCATATCGATGCTTTATGAAACACATTTTTGTAGCAAAATAAAACTTTGCTTTAACCTTGATATTTTCTTTCATTTTGCATTTTTGAATACCACAGTGCAGTGATTCTAAATCACTGCTCTCACATAAAGTAATGTTACTGAGGGGAATACTGTTAACAAGCTTGTGTTCTAACCCATAAGGCAGAGTATCAATAAGGCAGATCCTGGGAGGGTTTCCAGGTAATGCAGTGATCTCATCTATGAGTGATATTGCCTCCCTATTACAAACTAAGTCATACTTTTGTGCCCTTTTGATGTCACAGACACATAGTGTTAAATTGTAAAGTCTAAGAAGCCTTGTGGATACAAATGAAAAAAAAAAAATAATGAAAAGAAGTGCAAGCCTTCAGAGGCTAAGTTACTGAGTGATCAAAGACTCCAGAAGGGCTGCTTAAGGTTTAGCAACATCCCAGATCCTTGGGTTAACAATGGATGCTTTACTTTTAATTTTTTTATTGAATGTAGTGCCAATCTCTGCTGTACAGCACAGTGACTCGGTTACACATATATACACACTCTTTTAAAATATTCTTTCCAATTATGGTTTATCACAGGATATTCAATATAGTTCCCTCTGCTATATATTGGACCTGGTTGTTTATCCATTCTAAATGTAATAGTTTGCAATGGATGCTTTACTTTAAAAAGTCCTGTTCACTTAGTAACAAAGGGTCAAGTGAAATGGAATAACTTGTACAAAATGTTTGAATATCAGTTGTGCTTGTAAACAATACAACCAAAGTGTCACTCTAACTTGAAGATGCTTCTGCATTGCACAAGTGTGTGAAGAATTATGTTTAAATTTATATTTTAAGATTTGTACCCAGTTATTACCTGTGATCCATTAACCTAGTTGATGAATCTTATACTTTCAAATGGTAAGAAAGGGCTCCTGATTTGAAGGGATTTCAGAGGACTTGTGGGTATCAGATTCAGTTTAAAAAGTAGTAGAGTTAAATCCTGAAAGGTTGATGGAATCTTTCCTTCCAGTGAGAGCTATATGAATAGAGCCTGCCTACTATTTTGAGCATTAAGAACTACCATTGTTTTAAGTTTATTTCTTAAAGCTTCCTAATTGAATGATAAATTCACACCGGAAGCACATCTGAAGTATCACCTTGATGAATATTCTCAAAGTGAACACATCCATGGATCCAGCACCCAGATTAGAACACAGAACATTATTGGCACCCTAGAAGCTTCCTGTTTTTGCCTTCAAATCTTACCTCCTGACTCAGGCGACCACTTTCCTGACTGTTTGGCATAGGTTTGTTGCACTGTTCTTGTACCTAGCATGAATGGACTCAGACTGTGTGTTCTCTTTTGTCCCTAGTTTCTTCTGGATAACACAGGAAGGAGGGTGACTCAAAGGAGTGATGTTTTGTAATCCCGCTCCTTATATCCTGAACCCTCTGATCTCTAGGTTGTGACTATGACAGTGCCAGCTGTTATATTTCTGCCTTGCAGAATGGTATTGGAGTATTTGTAAAATGAACCATCTACCTCATCCTCCAAGTCCAGAACTGAAAAATAATTATAGAAACACTCCTTCTAGAAAGTTAGAACTTAGCAAGTGAAATCACTGGCCTGTATACACCAGTAAAAAACTTCTACATATCCACTAATGGAATCTTATATGGCCATACACCTTACAGTGCTATAGAAGAATATTTCACTACTGTATTTACCAACAAGGAGCTACTGAATAGCAAAGGGAACTCAGCTCAATATTCTGTAATAACCTAACTGGGAAAAGAATTTGAAAAAGAATGAATACTTGTATGTATATAACTATATCACTTTGAGTATACCAGTTAGTTGGTATAATTAACACATCATTGTTAATCAACTATATTCTAAAATTTAAATAAAATATAATATTTAGTAATGTGGAAAGGTGTTAAACATTTAATGGCATGTATTATGTGAGTCTATTTTAGAAAAATATATGTGTATATACATGTATCTATGTATACATGGATTTGTATACATACATATATGAATATGTCTGTCTAGGAGAAGGCAATGGCACCCCACTCCAGTACTCTTGCCTGGAGAATCCCATGGACAGAGGAGCCTTGTAGGCTGCAGTCCATGGGGTCGCTAAGAGTTGGACACGATTGAGCGATTTCACTTTCACTTTTCACTTTCATGGAGAAGCGAAATGGCAACCCACTCCAGTGTTCTTGCCTGGAGAATCCCAGGGACTGGGGAACCTGGTGGGCTGCTGTCTATGGGGTCGCACAGAGTCAGCCACAACTGAAGTGACTTAGCAGCAGCAGCAGTAGCAGCAGGAATATATACCAAAGTCTTAACAGTGGTTATCTCCCAGTAATGGAATTCTAGTGTTTCATTTCTTTGTCTCTGAATGAGTTGTTTTATCTTTTAAATATACTGCAGTTCAATTATTGTAGAACTGAATTTTTTTAGTATTTCCCCATTTTGATATATATATATAATAAAATTGGTCAAAAGATGGATATTTCAGGACTCTGATTGCCTTCACCTACCAACACTTATCTTTTAGTTCTCTCTAGTATTTATTTTGACATCTAATTAGATTGATCAGCTTACTCATTTCCTTTTAACCAGTATCAAGTGTGGCATTCTCCATACCTCTAGCACCATCTACTCCCATCAAAGTGTTACACATATTTGATGACCTACCTCAATTCCCACATCTTCCTTTGATTCACAGTTTCTTTCATATAATTTTCCTATAAATTTGTCACTTGAATGCATTCTTTCTAGCAATATTAACTTATTTTAAAGGTGATAGACATTGATTCCAAAGAAAAGTATAGATACATTGAGTACTGTTCTCATACTGCTTATTTTCATAATCTCTATGGTAGGTACCATAGGAGTAAAACCCCAATTAGCATCTGATAATCTCTTATTGGATTGAGTTGAAATGAATTGAAAGTTGAAGAAACACTGAGAATCAGTAAATTAATATTTTAAAGTAAATGACAACAAACACTGATGCATAATTCAGAAGTAATTAATATGCTAAATGTGCTAAACAGTTTTAATGAGGAAGGCTGTTCCTGTAGCTTCATAGAATTTTTCATTTAATTATCCAACATGTAGTAAATTATTTTTTGGTTAAACTACTTGTGTAGGTTTGCTAGGACTGCCATAATAGAGTATTGCTGGATGGATTAAACAACAGAAATCGATTCTAGAGGAATCAGTTTTAGAGGATGGAAGGCCCAGATTAAGGTGTTGGTGGAGTTGGTCCCTTCTGATGGCTTATAAGGAAGAATTTCTTCCATGCTTCCTCCTAGCTTCTGGTGGTTTTCTGCAATCTTTAGTGTTCTGTGACTCGTAGAAGCATCTCCCCAATCTCTGCTTTCATCTTCACATAGCATTCTCCTTGTGTGCTGCCTGTGTACAAAATTCTTCTTTTTATAAGAACACAAGTCATATGGGATTAGGGCCCACCCTGATGCCTTCATCTTAACAATTACAACTGCAATGACTCTTATTTCCATTTAAGGTCATGTTCTCGGGTACTGGGGGCTAGGATTTCAATTTATGAATTTTAAGAGTATACAATTCATCCTGAAATTCTGTTCTATGTATTTAATGACTGTGATTAACACTGTTATAAAACTCTCTCAAATACCTCAAACATATTAGAAAATTATAAGGCACCTGTTAAACATCAATATAAAAATTGATATATCCCACGAAGCAGTGAAACGTATTTAGAAAGAAGACAATCACTTTTATCTGGAATGGTTCATTCATTCAATGAAGATTATTAAATGTTATTAATGAATATCATTATGAATATTATGATGTAGACTCTTGATACTTTTTTCTAAGCATTGAAGATCCAATGGATAACAAAAGATGCAAAGCCCCTGTCTTCATGGAGCTTATATTTCAGTGGGAAATGGTTAAAGAAGGCTTCATACTCTTTATAGTGTATTTATTACGTCTTCTTAAAATAAATGAAAGCTAACTCTTCCCTAATGGAGAAGGCAATGGCAAGCCACTCCAGTACTCTTGCCTAGAAAATCCCATGGATGGAGGAGCCTGGTAGGCTGCAGTCCATGGGGTCACTAAGGGTCGGACACGACTGAGCGACTTCACTTTCACTTTTCAGTTTCACACATTGGAGAAGGAAATGGCAACCCACTCCAGTGTTCTTGCCTGGAGAATCCCGGGGATGGGGGAGCCTGGTGGGTTTCTGTCTATGGAGTCATGCAGAGTAGGACACGACTGAAGTGACGCAGCAGCAGCAACTCTTCCCTAAAGCTAGCCATTTCTTCTTCAGCCATTTTAAGTAGATGTGAATTGGTCTCTGAGGTCCCATGTTTAGCAGACAGAAATATACATTTCTCCAAAGAAGATATACAGATGGTCAAAAAACACATGAAAAGATGCTCAATGTTACTAATTATTAGAGAAATGGAAATGAAAACAACAATAAGTTGTCACCTCATACTGGTCAGAATATAATGCCATCATCAAAAAATCACCTCAGATTGAAGCTCTTGGATGGGGTTCCTCAGTTTGCTGTCATAGAACCTTTCCTATATCAGAACCAATGTTTCCCTTCTTCTCTTAGGAAACAAAGAGAGTGTTCATGCCCCTGCAAAAAGGCTAATCCCCCCTCTAGAACTCCTTCTCCTACCTTGCTGAGGTCCTCTGTCAGGTAGCCTGACATTTTCTGTGTCTTTCTCTCTCCTCCTGTCTTAGCTGTGATAGGCTCAGGTCTCTTACATGTGGAGGGGAAAAAAAGACAAACATGGGTAAAACGTGTCTTTGAGTTTCGTCTTCCACTTATGATATCAGCCTTGCCTTTCTCAACTTCATCCTCACAGTTCCTACCTCCACTGGCTCACTCTCTTTGCCTCCTAATCTCGATATATATTTCCTAGAGCTGCCATCACAAAATACCACAAATTGGATGCCTAAAACATCAGAAATGTGTTATCTTGTGGTCTGGAGTCCTAAATCAAGGTGTCAGTAGGGCTCTGCTCCCTTTGAGACTTCTTCCTCACCTATGCCAGCTTTCAATGGTCACTACAATCTCTGGCATTCTGTGGCTCATTTTGTGGTATTCTGTGGCTAATTGGTGGCATTCTGTGGCTTGCAGTTACATCACTCCAGTCTCTATCTCTCTCATCCCTTGGTATCCTCCTGGTATCCAGATTTCTCTCATCCTATAAGGACAGCAGTCATGTTGGATTTAGAGCCCACCTTAATACAATAGGACTTTCTGTTAATTTGATCATGTCTGCCAAGGCTCTGTTTCCAAACATGGTCACATTCACAGGTGTGAGGGCTACGACTTGAGCATGTCTTTAGAGGGCACAAAATTAAACCTACTCGCCATCCACTGGGTCCATAACGACTTCACAATTCAGTTGAGATGATTCTCACCAGGCTATCAAAATTCTTGTAGAGCCAGGATGAACATGAAGCCCATATATTTCATGATTCTCGGACAGATTGTTGATCATTTTTTCCATCACGTAACATTCTGCTTCCAGTGTCTGCAGCACCCACCCTCTCAATTTCCATTACTGCTAAGCTCTGGTGTGTTAGCCTTTTCTTTTCCTTCCAACCACAAATGTTGATTTATCTCAGGGTTCTTCTTGGAATATTTCACACAATATCCCTGTGATGACTCAGTCCTCATCTTCAATCCAGACATTTTTCCTAAGCCGCGAAGATTTTCCTGTCTACCATATTGGACAGGAAATGCTCCAGCATTTTACTCTAATTCCCTAAAATGAAATTCACTATATCTGCCACTTCTCATAAAACACATTCCTTTGCCTGAGCTTCTCATCTCAGAAACACTACTGAGAACATAAATAGTATCAGTGTTACTAACAATAATGCTACACACCCTTTTGCCAGAAATAAAGACCTGGATATTAGTCTTCATTTCTAACATCCAATTTTTTTTTTCAACATGAAAAAGTGTAATGAGAAATCTGGAGGTGTTGGTTCAGCAGTTCAGGGATGGAGGCCTCTGTTGTACCTCATGTTTCCAAGATGGCTGCTAGAATGTCGGCCATCACAGATGTAGCCCAGGCAGAAAGCAGGAAAGGTGAAAGAGCAAAAGTGTACATCTTGATTCTCTGTTGTCTTTTAAGGAGCCTTCTCAGAAATCTGCACAACCTCTGCTTATATCTCATTGACCAGAACATAGTCACCTAGCCACACCTGGCTCAAAAGGAGGCTGGTAAATGGAGAATTGAGCTGAGCATCCTGAGTAAACTAAGAATTCTGTAAGAATTAAAGGGAGACAAGATACTGAGTTGGCATATTAGTTTCTTGTTGCCACTGTAACAAAGTACCACAGGCTTTGTTGCTTTCTTTTTTTCAAAATAGTAAAACATGTTTATCAGTTTTCAGAATCAATAGCCAGACCAAAAAATAGAAGATAATTACAATTGCAAGCCATAATGGAAACATGATTAACTTAACAATATAAATTAATTACACAGAACGGGGGGGTGGTGTTCAAGCAGAATGATATGGTAAGTGGAAGTACATACATGTACATTTTTCATCTGTCCATCTAGTCTGTGTCTTTTGGTTATTACATTTAATCCACTTACATTTAAGCTAATTATCTATATATACCAATCCTGTTATCAGTCCTGTTACCATTTCCTTAATTGTTTTGGATTTATTTTCTATAGGTCTCTTCCTTCTCTTATGTTTCCTACCTAGAGAAGATCCTTTAGCATTTGCTGTAGAGCTGGTTTGGTGGTGCTGAATTCTCTTAACTTTCATTTGTCCGGAAAGCTTTTGATTTTTCCATCAAATCTGAAGGAGATTCTTTCTGTGTAGAGTGTCCTTAGTTGTAGGTTCTTCCCTTTCATCATATTAAATATATCGTGCCATTCCCTTCTGGCTTGTAGTTTCTATTGAGAAATCAGCTGATAGGCAGATGGGAGTTCCCCTTATGTTATTTGTCGTTTATATTTGCCCTTAATTTTTGTCAGTTTGATTACTATGTGTTTTGGTGTGTTCCTCCTCGAGTTTATTCTGCCTGGGGCTCTCTCTGCTTCCTGGACTTGGCCGACTATTACCTTTCCCATGTTAGGTAAGTTTTCAGCTATTATCTCTTCAAATATTTTCTCAGGTCCTTTCCCTCTCTCTTCTCCTTCTGGGACCCCTATAATGTGAATGTTGATGCGTTTCATGTTATCCCAGAGGTCTCTTAAGCTGTCTTCATTTCTTTTCATTCTTTGTTCTATATTCTGTTCTGTGACAGCGATTTCTACCATTCCATCCTCTAGGTCATTTACCTGTTCTCTGCCTCAGTTATTCTGCTCTAGATTCCTTCTAGTGTATTATTCATCTCTGTTTGTTTGTTCTTTAGTTTTGAAGGTCTTTGGTAAACATTTCTTGCATATTTTCTGTTGGTTTCCTGAGATCCTGGATCATTTCACTATCATTTTTCTGAATTCTTTGTCTGGAAGGTTGCGTGTCTTCTACTTCATTTAGTTGTTTTTTCTGGGGTTTTATCTTGTCCCTTCATCTGCAACATAACTTTCTGCTTTTTCATCAAAATTAACTTTCTGTAATATGATTTTGTTTTAGCCGCTGTGGGACTGTGCTTCTTCTTGCTTCTGTCTGCACTCTGATGGCTGCGGTTAAGAGGCTTGTGTAAGCTTCCCGATGGGAGGGACTGGCCTTGAGAAAAACTGAGCTTTGCTCTGGTGCACAGGGCCTTGCTCAGTAAAGTTTTAATCCAGTTATCTGCTGATGACGCCGTCAGGGTTGCACTCCTCCCCTGGTAGTTATTTGGCCTGCAGCCACGCAGCCCTGGGCTCTGTGGGTTATTTGGTAGGGTTAATGGTGACCTCCAAGAGGGTCTATGCCAAGGGGGGCCTTCCAGACCTGCTGCTGCTGGTGCCTCTGTCCCTGTGATGAGAGTGTGCCCTCCCACACCTCCACAGGAAGCCCTACAGCACTAGCAGGTAGTCTTCGTTCAGGACTGATTTCCTTTAAGATTGACTGGTTGGATCTCCTTGCAGTCCAAAAGATTCTCAAGAGTCTTCTCCAGCACCACAGTTCAAAAGCATCAATTCTTTGATGCCCAGCTAAATCCACCCAAACTTCCTATTACAATACTTATAGAACTATGAGCTAGTAAATGAGTTTTGTTTAAAGCAACCCATTTGGGTTCCTCATTATGGCCTTAGGAGGCTAAGATCAAGGATTTGGGCAGTTGAGCCTCTCTTCTGGAGGCTCTGGTAAAGACTTTGCTTCCTGGCTCGTTCAGGCTGTGGGCAGAATTCAGTTCCTTGCAATGGTAAGGCTGTTGTCACTGTTTCCTTGCTGGTTGTTAGTCTGGGGCTGCTTTTAACTTCCAGAGGCCATGCTCTCCTGCCTCCATCTATGCCAGTAAGCAGATCATCTCTTACATCAAACCCTTACATCCTTTGAACCTCTGACTTCTTCTCCTACCTGTTAGAGAAAACTCCAGTTTTAAAAGCAATAATAATTAGATTGGGCATTCCAGGATGATCTTTTTTTTTTTCATATAAGGTAAGGTAATCATGGGAATGACATGTCCTCACATTCATAGCTGCCACCCACCCTCAAATGGGAGGAATTCTAAGGTGAGAGTCACTAGTTTCGTTTCTAGAAGTCTTCCTACCACAAAGTCCAGAGGCAGAATTATGCAGGTATGACTTTCATAAGCCTTGGTTTCATGGTTAAATGGAAATAACAGTACTTACTTCAGAGACTTACTGTGGGAATTACATGTGTTAGTGCATGTAAAAATGGTTAGTGCTCACAACTATTTTTATCTTTTTAAAGAATAAATGATCCATGAACACATGCTTTTGGTTGTAGAAACAATACTATTATTGTTAAACCATAATAAAGACTCTTAATACCAAACATATATGGATGTGATAGTTGAACCATAAAGAAAGCTGAGCACCGAGGAATTGATGCTTTTGAACTGTGGTGTTGGAGAAGACTCTTGAGAGTCCTTTGGACTTCAAGGAGATCAAACCAGTCAACCCTAAAGGAAATCAGTCCTGAGTATTCATTGGAAGGGCTGATGCTCAAGCTGAAGCTCCAATACTTTGGCTACCTGATACGAAGAACTGACTCACTGGAAAAGATCCTTATGCTGGCATAAACTGAGCATAAGAGGAGAAAGAGATGACAGAGGATGAGATGGTTGGATGGCATCACCAACTCAATGGACAAGAACTTGAGCAAGCTCCAGGAGTTGGTGACAGACAGGGAAGCCTGGCATGCTGCAGTCCATGGGGTTGCAAAGAGTTGGACACTACTGAGCGACTGAACTGAACTGAACTGAATGCCAAACATCCCCTGGGGGCACGTCTCTGAACTACATAGTTTAATTCAGAAAATTAGTTGAGCATCTACTGTGTACAAGTTATAAATTGGAGGTGGGATGTTACATATGTGATTAGGATATTTTCGCTTTTTTCTCAGAGCATTCTTGGTTCAGTTTCTTGGAGGGAAAGATACACAACTAAACATAAAACTGTTCACTCTGTGGTGTTTTCTGTAACAGGAGAGAACAAAGGAAGAGGTAATTCATCAG
The DNA here is from genome assembly GCF_049115385.1 of Moschus berezovskii. Lineage (NCBI taxonomy): Eukaryota > Metazoa > Chordata > Mammalia > Artiodactyla > Moschidae > Moschus > Moschus berezovskii. Next base: position 73,296,654 of record NC_142476.1, read on the forward strand.
GAAGATAAAGTACCACAGAGGAGGTGAATTTTTACAGGTTTTAGAGTAGCGTTTCAGAGCTGAAGGACAGTCAGACCTAAGGACCACAGTGGAATAGTCAACAGCACAGAGATACGAATGTGCATCAGTGAAAATTAAATAACACACAGTTTAATGTGACCAAGCATCCTAAGGAAGTGATCGAGAACAGAGGCAAAGTGGAAGTCAGATCATCAAAGGTGCTATAGGAATGCTGACACATTTATCTTTGTTCTGAGGCAGTGGAGAACCATTTAAGTGATGATACAGCATAAGCTTATCTGTCTTAAAATTAAATGATTGAAATATGACTTTACTCAGAAATAGTCACAGCTAAACCTGTGCAGCCATTGTCTCCAGTGGGTGAAAGGAATAGGAATTTAGAACTGCAAATGCAAAAAGCTAATTGGACTTAACAATACAGATGGCACAAGGACGAGAAGAAGAGGAGAGAAAAGCATTAGGTTTATTTGTTAACAGCTCTATTGTATTATATTTCTGTGCATTAGTCAGTGTAAAATAAAATCTACTTATTTTAAATCCTTTTAAATGGTGTTTAAATATTTCCTGATGACACAATCTGCTAAAGTATTTACCCTTGGTGCATATTCCATTAACCTTGTTGCTGATACAAAGGCTAAAACTATATTTTTAGGGGCCTTGATTATGGAATAAAGCCTAGTGACATCATTATAAACCACATCTGGATAAGCTTTAGAGTCTTTGTCATTCTATCCGATTTAGAAAATTCAACAAACTATGGGAGAATACCACTATTAACAGACTCTATAGTCTCAGATTATTAGAGTGCTCTTTCTCTAAAAATAAAGACAGAGAGGGATTAAAAACTCCAAAGCTGTAAATGCTATAAAGAAGTACTCAGTACATAGACATCAGAGATATTAGGGGAATTTAGTTGTATTGAATATATAAGAAGAATAAAAAGGCAGAAATTAAACTCAAAGTACTCTCTTTTCATATCTTACTTTTCTCAGTATTTTTCACTGTCTATGTGAATGCTTCAGTTCCCTAAAGAATAAAATTCCTTTAATATTTTATAAATTACTTTCAGAATAGTATCTTTGTATCATAGATACAAAAATTTAATGCCCAGGAAAGCATAGGTTACTTCTCTTAGTGAAAGAATGACTCCGTTATGAAATTGGAAAGAAAATGCTTTTGTTCATTCTCCTAAGTGCTTGATAGCTATCTTAAATTGGAAAGAAATGCCTTTTACAATATATTTGATTTTATCCATGACTAATGTTTGACTGCTTCAAAAGCAGTGATTGTCATTCATTCTTAGTTTTACAAAGTAAGTATATGTACTTGAGTCCTGAGATTTTCCATTGCAAGTGATAGAAATCCAACTATTTCATTTTTTTTTTCTTTCTGGATTCATGTGTGTGTTAGTTGCTCAGTTGTGTCTGACTCTTTGCAACTCCATGGACTGTAGCCCGCCAGCCTCTTCTGTCCATGGAATTCTCCAGGCAAGAATACTGGAATGCGTTGCCACACTCTCCTCCAGGGGATCTTCCCAAACCAGTATCGAACCCTGGTCTGCTGCATTGCAGGCTTTACTGTCTGAGCTACAAGGGATTCATTCCCTGTTGTTAAGTGTGATCTTTCTCTATGGACTGGAGAACATAGTCAGCAGTAACTGTGAGCTCATACCCTACTGCCTGGAAAAATCCCTCAACCAGGCTGAAACATACTGAGGAAGAATCCTGATTTGCCCATCTTGGATTCTATGTCCAACTTTGAAACCAAAGACAAGACACGGGTACTAGAAAAAGAGAAGGAAAAAAAAAAAAAACAGCCCCAGAGGAAGTCATCTGAGCTGGAGTACCACCCCAAATGTGGAATCTTGGCTCTAAAATTTGTGATATTTACAAATATCAGAATCTTACTGCCAGAAAGACTCAACTTTATTTTTATATGTAATTTTTGTGTGAATGCAGTTAGTAATATGTCTCCTTAAAAATCATTCAGCTTTGCTGTGTACCAGTGTTCTTTCTTTTGATAATTTCCCTGAAGTTTTATTTTCTTAAATGTTGAAATTTATTTCCTTCCATTTCTGAGACCCTCAAATCTATCAGTGTATGGGACTTTTTCCAAATTAAGGAATGAATATTTAGAATTTTTTATACCTTAATGTGTTGAAGGAGGGCCATTCAGTCTTGATTTTTGTCATCTGCATAGGACATCTCAGAGCCCTCCTGATATAGTTAGGAATGCACTGCAGCTGTGATATCAGTTTTGTAGGTAAACAGCTTAAATGCCATATCTCAATTCATTTGTGTATATTCAGCATATACATTTAAAAATAGGATCTATCTTCTTCTGGCACTAAAAGAATTGATAAAGGCAGAGTTGTCAACTTCATAGAACCTTTAAGTTTTCAGTCATACGTTGTCTTAACTCTGGTTTCAGTTAGCTAGTTTAAACCTAGTGGCTATATAATAATGAAAAGAAAATGCAAAAGGGAAAATAAATGCAAAAAGGCAAAATGGTTGTCTGAGGAGGCCTTAAAAATAGCTGAGGAAAAAAAAAAAGCTAAAGGAAAAGGAGAAAAGGAAAGATATACCCATTTGAATGCAGAGTTCCAAAGAATAGCAAGGAGAGATAAGAAAGCATTCCTCAGTGATCAATGAAAAAAATAGAGGAAAAGAATAGAATGGGAAAGACTAGAGATGTCTTCAAGAAAAATTAGAGATACCAAGGGGACATTTTATGTAAAGATGGTCATAATAAAGGACAGAAATGGTATGGACCTAGCAGAGGCAGAAGATATTAAGAAGTGGCAAGAATATACAGAAGAACTAAATAAAAAACATCTTTATGGCCCAGATAACCACGATGGGGTGATCACTCACCTAGAGCCAGACATTCTGGAATGCGAGGTCAAGGGGGCCTTAGGAAGCATCACTATGAACAAAGCTAGTGGAGGTGATGGGATTCCAGTTGAGCTATTTCAGATCCTAAAAGATGATTCTGTGAAAGTGCTGCACTCAATATGCCAACAAATTTGGAAAACTCAGCAGTGGCCACAGGACTGAAAAAGGTCAGTTTTCATTCCAATCCCAAAGAAAGGCAATGCCAAAGAATGCTCAAACTGCTGCATAGTTTCACTCCTTTCACAAACTAGTATAGTAATGCTCAAAATTCTCCAAGCCAGATTTCAACAGTACATGAACCATAAAGATCCAGATGTTCAAGTTGGATTTCGAAAAGGCAGAGGAACCAGAGATCAAATTGCCAAAATCCACTGGATCATCAAAAAGGCAAGAGTTCCAAAGAAACATCTATTTTTGCTTTATTGACTACACCAAGGCCTTTGATTGTGTGGATCACAACAAACTGTGGAAAATTCCTTTTTTTTAAAAAAATACTTAAAGAGATGGGAATACCAGATGACCTAACCTGACTCATGAGAAATCTGTATGCAGGTCAAGAAGCAACAGAACTGGACATGGAACAGCAGACTGGTTCCAAATCAGGAAAGGAGTACATCAAAGCTGTATATTGTCACCCTGCCTTTTATGCAGCTTCAGCATAAGTCCTTCCAATGAGTATTCAGGACCGATTTCCTTTAGGATGGACTGGTTGGCTCTCCTTGCTATCCAAGGGACTCTCAGGAGTCTTTGCCAACCACACAGTTCAAAAGAATCAATTCTTTTGTGCTCAGCTTTCTTTATAGTCCAACTCTCACATCCATACATGACTACTGGAAAAATCATAGCTTTTACTAGATGGACCTTTGTTGGCAAAGTAATGTCTCTGCTTTTTAATGTGCTAACTTTTATGCAGAGTATGCAGAGTATATCATGAGGAATGCTAGGCTGGAAGAAGCACAAGCTGGAATCAAGATTGCTGGGAGAAATATCAATAACCTCAGATATGCAGATGACACCACCTTATGGCAGAAAGTGAAGAGGAACTCAAAAGCCTCTTGATGAAAGTGAGAGAGCAGAGTGAAAAGGTTGGCTTGAAGCTCAACATTCAGAAAACAAAGATGATGGCATCTGGTCCCATCACTTCATGGGAACTAGATGGAAAAACAGTGGAAACAGTGTCAGACTTTATTTTTGGGGGGCTCCAAAATCACTGCAGATACTGATTGCAGCCAGGAAATTAAAAGACGCTTACTCCTTGGAAGGAAAGTTATGACCAACCTAGATAGTATATTAAAAAGCAGAGACATTACTTTGCCAACAAAGGTCCGTCTAGTCAAGGCTATGGTTTTTCCCGTGGTCATGTATGGATGTGAGAGTTGGACTGTGAAGAAAGCTGATCACCGAAGAATTGATGCTTTTGAACTGTGGTGCTGGAGAAGACTCTTGAGAGTCCCTTGGACTGCAAGGAGATCCAACCAGTCCATTCTAAAGGAGCTCAATCCTGGGTGTTCATTGGAAGGACTGATGCTAAAGCTGAAACTGCAATACTTTGGCCACCTCATGCGACGAGTTGACTCATTGGAAAAGACTCTGATGCTGGGAAAGGTTGGGGGCGGGAGGAGAAGGGGACGACAGAGAATGAGATGGTTGGATGGCATCACCGACTCTGTGGACATGAGTTTGAGTGAACTCCGGGAGTTGGTGATGGACAGGGAGGCCTGGCGTGCTGTGATTCATGGGGTTACAGAGAGTTGGACACAACTGAGCGACTGAACTGAACTGAACACCATGTGAAATGCCAGGCTTGATGAAGCAGAAGCTGGAATCAAGATTTCTGGGAGAAATATCAATAACCTCAGATATGAAGATGACACCACCTTTATGGCAGAAAGTGAAGAAGAACTAAAGAGCCTCTTGAGGAAAGTGAAATAGGAGAGTGAAAAAGTTGGCTTAAAGTTCAACATTCAGAAAACTAAGATCATGGCATCCAGTCCCATCACTTCAGGGCAAATAGATGGGGAAACTGGTAACAGTGACAGACTTTATTTTTGGGGGCTGCAAAATCACTGCAGATGGTGACTGCAGCCATGAAATTAAAAGACGCTTACTCCTTGGAAGGAAAGTTAAGACCAATCTAGACAGCACATTAAAAAGCAGAGACATTACTTTGTCAACAAAGGTCCGTCTAGTCAAGGCTATGTAGTATAATGTGTGGATGTGAGAGTTGGACTATAAAGAAAGCTGAGCACCAAAGAATTGATGCTTTTGAGCTGTGGTGTTGGAGAAGACTCTTGAGAGTCCCTTGGACAGCAAGGAGATCCAACCAGTCCATCCTAAAGGAAATCAGTCATGAATACTCATTAGAAGGACTGATGCTGAAGCTGAAACTCCAATACTTTGGCCACCTGATGTGAAAAACTGACTCACTGGAAAAGACCCTGATGCTGGGAAAGATTGAAGGTGGAAGGAGAAGGGGACAACAGAGGATGAGATGGTTGATGGCATCACCGACTTGATGGACATGAGTTTGAGTAATTCTGGATGTTGGTGATGGAAAGGGAAGCCTGGTGTGCTGCAGCCCATGGGGTTGCACACAGTTGGACATGACTGAGTGACTGAACTATACTGGTATAACAGTAATAGAACTAATCAAAAAGGAAAAAAAAAAAAAGACCAAAACCAAACATAGTAGATAGTATCCCAAACATCTTGAAGATTTTACGTTTTATTATGACATTTTTTCAAAGTTACTGATTTTTCTAGCCATATGCAGGCATACTTACTATTGAAATGTAATATAACATAATGCAACATAGTGTAAATTAAAAGCCTGATGAACATCACAGAAGACTACTTAAATAAGTTATGGCTAACAACTAACATGTACACTGTTTTATTGTGATTACATAGTCATTTAATAGAATGAGCAGAGCTTTAACAGTTTGGTAGCTTCTTCAAAGTTTATTGTAAGTACTCATGCCATAAGACATATCTATACACCACTAACATTTGTATATTTGATTATTTTATTTAGACTACCTCTGTGGTATACAAAAATTATAATAATTGCTATGCTCCTGGAAGGGAACTGGATAATTGATAAATAAGACATATATATGAATGGATAACACTGATAATTAAGTATAATATAAAGATAAAATTATAAATTATAATATATAAAGATAAAAAATGATAGATTATAAATACTAATGAAAATTTGGAAAATAATACAAGAGAAAAATTGCCCACAATTTCACCTACCAGAGACAATTATTAATTATTTTTTATCTTATACATTTATTATTTTCTAATCTTGTTTTGTTAGTATATATATATATATACTCATATCTCTGGGTCAAGCTCTTTTACAGTCTTTTAGCACTTTATAATACATGGTGATCATAGTACTAGATTATTAATTTCTTTTCAAAAATTGTGCTTTCAGTGACTGCACAGTATTTTTAAATATGTAACAATTTATTTAAGTTAATCATTGCAATATATGAATTACTTCTAATTTTCTCTATTATAATGCGTATTGCAATGCCAACATTCCTTTATGTAATATTTTATATGTACGTATTTCTAATTTTTAAAAATTAATTCCCCAAATTATTTTCTGTATTAAAGTTATATATTCTTCTTCCTCTTTTGTAAAAATTTTTTAACATGAAGTATTCTTGCCATTTTCATGGCACTATAATTCTTTTTTCTATTTTGCTTATTCGTATATTTTTTCCTACTGTAGTTTTTCAAAGTCTTTTTTTGCTTAAACTTGTAGTCAAATCTAGAAATACTTTCCTTCATAGCTTCTTTCTTAGACTAAAAGTAAATTAAAAACATTTTTCTCATCCCAAGCACAGATAGTTTTCCTGATATTTTTCTTGATAACTTATAATTACAAAATATTTTCTCATGTTCTAGCTTCTATGAGTCTTTAAATTACCAAATGATACATAAACATTAAATTTTTTTATTCCCATTTGGCAGATGAGGAAATAGAGATTCTGAAAACTTAATTGATTTACCTGGAATCATAAAACTAGTTAATGAAAAAGCTAGGACTAAAATTTTGTTGCTTTAACTTTTTGACTCCCATATCACAGATCTTAAATAAATTTAAAGTGAAAAAATAATGGGAAAGTCCATTACATTATTAATAACATTTGGTGGTGTCAAAATATTAATACAACATTCATATCTTCATCACATTATCAATGTATTCTTAAAGACAACATGTCAACTAAAATGTCTCTTATCCAAATGTTAGCTTTAGTTTTTAAATTTTAAAGCAAGCTCAGTTCAGTTCAGTTCAGTCGCTCAGTCGTGACCGACTCCTTGCGACCCCATGAATCACAGCACGCCAGGCCTCCCTGTCCATCACCAACTCCCAGAGTTCACTCAAACTCATGTCTGTAGAGTCGGTGATGCCATCCAGCCATCTCATTCTCTGTCGTCCCCTTCTCCTCCCACCCCCAATCCCTCCCAGCATCAGAGTCTTTTCCAGTGAGTCACCTCTTTGCATGAGGTGACTAAAGTATTGGAGTTTCAGCTTTAGCATCAGCGAGCTACTTATGTTAAATGAGAACTTTCTAATAGTCAGTACTCATAAATTGAGGAGATAAATGTAGAAAATATAGGTCTGCAGAATGTACTATCGATGGGAAAGGGCCCTTTCTTTAAAGTCAGTAATGAAAGTTACCCAACATGAACTGGAATTTTTATGACTGTTGGATGACCTCATATCATCCCTATTTCAGTTAACTATGGACCTGAAAGGATAACATATCCTTTTATTCCACTCAACAGAAATGGTAGTTTGCTAGAGTTTTTGTAACAAAATATCAGACCAGTGGCTTAAGTAGCAGGAATTTATTTTCTCACAGTCCTTCCTGCTAGAAGTCCAAGATCAAGGTGTCAGCAGGTTTGGTTTCTCCTGAGGCCTCTCTTCTTGGCTTGCAGATGGCCGCCTTCTGGCCCTGTCCTCACATGTCTTTCCTCTCTGCACATGTATCCCTGGTGTTTTTGTGTCCAACCTTCCTCTTCTTACAAAAAACACCAGTCAGAATGGATTAAGACCCATGCTAACAGCTTCATTTTAATGTAATCACCTTTTTAAAGACTCTATATCCAAGTATAGTCACATTCTGAGCTACTGGGTTTAGAGAGTTAATGTGTGAATTTTGGCAGGGGTATCATTCAGCCCATAACAGTAGGTATGCATGCATACTAAGTAACTTCAGTTGTGTACGACTCTTTGCAATCCCATGGACTATAGCCCACCAGGCTCCTCTGTCCATGGGATTATCCAGACAAGAATACTGGAGTGAGTTGCCATGCCCTCCTCCAAGGGATCTGGATCAATCCCACCTCTCTTATATCTCCTGCATTGGCAAGTAGGTTCTTTACCACAAGCACCACTTGGGAAACCCAACAGCAGGTGTACTATGCTATGTTACAACATAACTGCACACCAAGGTAATGAAAATTCAACAAATATTTATTCCTCCCCTCTCCCTCCCTCCCTTCTTTCCTTCCTTCCTTCTTTCTGTTTTTTGGAAGTAAAACCTAAAAGAATATTAGAATAAAATATTTTTAAGAATGCTCATTTGTGGTTCTTTTACATTCATCTACTTATTCATTCATCCATTCATGCAAGAGGCTCAGGTAATATTATAGTGTTTGACTAAAGAGTGGCATGGTGCATGTTCAGGTCAGTTCAGTCGCTCAGTCTTTGCGACCCCATTAATCACAGCACGCTAGGCCTCCCTGTCCATCACCAGCTCCCAGAGTTTACACAAACTCATGTCCATTGAGTCAGTGATGCCATCCAACCATCTCATCCTCCGTCGTCCCCTTCTCTTCCCACCTTCAATCTTTCCCAGCATCAGGGTCTTTTCGAGTGAGTCAGTTCTTCGTATCAGGTGGCCAAAGTATTGGAGTTTCAGCTTCAGCATCAGTCCTTCCAGTGAATATTCAGGACTGATCTCCTTTAGGATGGACTGGTTGGATCTCCTTGCAGTCCAAGAGACTCTCAAAAGTCTTCTCCAACACCATAGTTCAAAAGCATCAATTATTCGGCACTCAGCTTTTTTTTATAGTCCAACTCTCACATCCATACACGACTACTGGATAAACCATAGCTTTGACTAGACGGACCTTTGTTGACAAAGTAATGTGTCTGCTTTTTAATATGCTGTCTAGGTTGGTCATAACTTTTCTTCCAAGGAGCAAGTGTCTTTTAACTTCATGGCTGCAGTCACCATCTGCAGTGATTTTGGAACCCCCCAAAATAAAGTCTGTCACTGTTTCTATTGTTTCTTCATGTATTTGCCATGAAGTGATGGAACCAGATCCCATGATCTTAGTTTTGTGAATGTTGAGTGCATATAGACATATGGCTTACAATTTTCCTCTCTGGGCTCCCATCTCTCATGTCATTTAGCTTACTCTACTGGAATTTTTGATTGACTTAGTCATCTTTATCACTAGACTGTGAGGCCCTGAGGGCAGGATCTGTATCTTTCATGTTCTATCTATCCTGAAGACATGGGAGGCTCAGTATTCTTGCCTGGAGAATCTCAATGGAGAGAGGAGCCTGGTCGGCTACAGTCCATGGGGTCACAAAGAGTCAAACATGACTGAGCAACTTAGCACACACACACATATCATAAAGGAATAATAAAGATTGTTTTCAGAATGAATAGTTTTACTTTTTCATTTATGTGAAAACTAGATATTATTCAGTGGATGATTTGTCAGGATGCCAGACTGATATTCAAAGGGATGTTCAGAGACAGACTAACTTGAGACTGACAGTCAGACAAGTTGATTGGTATTAGAGAAATGACACGTGACCCCAGTGCTTGACATGGCCTGGGAAAATATTTGCTTCTTATTTTTCAGATCACACAGCTATATAGTCTATGCGAGTCTCATAAGCACACAATTTGTGGAAAACCCCTGACAGATACCATCCCATAGCTATAAATATGACTCATTTGATTATATTAAAGGATGTAAAAATTGAACAGTCATTTAAAACTTTTAAAGTAGTTATGCAATTTAATCCCATATAACCACAAGCAAAAGACTGATACATATTTTAAACGTAAAATTGTGGTTTTTACTATAAGTGGCAAATTTCAGCTGAGTCTTAGTAAATGACCCATGACTTAGACAAAATCATCCTGTTTGCTTGGTTAAATATCCCGTCCTCATGTTTACTGTACTACCCAGATGCATTCAAATCTAGAACAGTAAAAAAAGAGTTCAAGTCAAAAAACAAAAACACCAAATTCCACTAGAGCTTAAGGAAGTTCGCCTCATATATCCCAACTTTTAAAGATTATTTTGCAAAGATGATACTCCTGTACTGCCCTCTACTTTTTTTCCACCCTATTGTAGAAATGTATACAAGTTCATGGGATATACTACCAAATATGCAAATATTTGAATATCTATTTCATGTAGAGAGATTAGAAAGTCACTTTCTGCCAGTTGTGTAGCTCTATTATGCAAAAATCAAGATGATGCTGGTCATAAATTCTATTAGGTTGATACTTCGGATGTTGAAAAGACTATATAGATAATTTTAAGAGATTTCCCTTGCAGCTGAATCACTGCTCTAAAGTTAAGCTTGGTTTTTAAAATATAAATCAAATAAATGTTTTCCATAAAGCAGCACACTTTTAGTGTAAACTGAACTCCCACATACTTTTGAGTACACATTTCTCATTCAGCATCTATCAAATTCTTCCTCTGAAAAATCATTTTATAAAAACTGAAGTTGGCTTTCATATTTTTTGAACTATTTTGTTTTAATGATGGTGGTATTCTGATCTATCGTGGTAAAGAAATAGGCTGTTTTAAACTATGTGCTGTAAATGAAGTTAGTTCGTAGATACTAACATTAAACAAACAGTAATCAAGGTATTTAGGAATATTTTACAGTGTGATTAAGGAAATAGAAATCTTGTAAAATTACTACCATGGAAAATCTGAGAAAATTTCATTACAATTTTAGTAATAGTGAAGCTATTCACCAAATGTAAAGAGACAGATGATGGCTCTAAGACAAATTAAACAGGTACATATAATTGATCTTTTCCCTTTGTCAGATGGGTATAGTAGCATGAATAAACAAATACTTGCATTTATATTTCATCAATATTCTCATAATTCATTTTTAGATGTGATTTACTGTATAATATGATGAAAACTTAAGATCCTGAAAATGTCAGCATTTGGGGGCTAGCAGCAAAATATTCTACGGTAAAATAGTAATGCTAACACATTATCTTCAATTTTGTGTCTATAAGTGTTTTGGTGCTAATATCCTCATTGTAATTTGGTCTTAATCAGTGGAACTTTAGTTATTCACTAAATTAGTTCCTCTTATAACTATCTGTCTTCGTTGCAAGAGATGTACTATCATTTGTAATTTTGTACAAATATTCTCAAATCACTTACCATTTTATATTGTAGTTTACTGAAGTAATAAAAATTAAAGTGGTTTGGAATCATGGGTATACAATAAATATCTACACCATAAAAAGAATAGCATCTTTGAAGTTTGGAAAACATAACCCTAAGTGATGTCTAAAAGAGATATCTGAGTTCAAAAGAGATATCTGAAAATATCTTGTACACATCCTATGTGCTGAATCTCAGCATATAAAACACATATTAGATGCACATAGCAGATGATGCCTGACAAATATTTGTGGAGTGAATGCAGAAATAATGCCAACAAAAAGCTATTTCTGAATGTGTGTATAGTCATATAAATATACTTCCTTTCCCTAAATGGACTATATGCTTTGGATTTGGTTGAAATTTTTTTTTATATTAAATATCATCCATCCTTTATTTCTATGTAAAGACAGACTTACTACTTCAATACAAGCATTACCCAGAATGTTCTACACTATGAATACTTAGGCAAGCATTATGATATGACAAAAAGTTCTCATAAATTCTTGCTGCACAAATATTAGATTTCATACAAAGTCACATATAACATACACAATAGATACATCTATCAAGTGAGTGGCATGGTGATTTTTTACTATTCATTGAGTAGATATGGGTCATCATAATTGTCTTCATTCTCATTGTATTCACATTGAGTAGCCTGAGAAGGAGGGAGTTGGTAATATCGTCTCAGGGGTGGCAGAGGCAGAAGAGGTGGAGGAGATGGGAAGGAATGCAGGTGAAGCAGGTATACTCAGGATAACTTTACAGAAATACATCATCATTTATGTCTCACATTTTTGCTTTTTTATTTCTCTAAAAGTGTTTGTAGGTTGGTATCAATTCTTCTTCCCATTTCAGTGGGTATATCATAGAAGGGTCCATGCTGTAAAAGAAGTCAAAAGCAGTCTTTACTAATTAAAGCACTTCTGCTAGGTTGTCTGATGTCAGTTTGTTTTCTTGTTTTTTTCTTTTTTTTTTTATTTATTGGAGGCTAATTATTTTACAATATTATATTGGTTGGTTTTTCCATACATTGACATGAATCTGCCCTGGGTGTACATGAGTTCCCCTTCCTAAACCCCCCTCCCACCTCCCTCCTCCCCTTATCTTCCCTCTGGGTCATCCCCACACACCAGCCCCGAGCATCCTGTAACATGAATCTACCCTGAACTGGCGATTAGTTTCACATATGATAATATACATGTTTCAATGCCATTCTCCCAAATCATCCCACCCTCACCCTCTCCCACAGAGTCCCAAAGACTGTTCTATACATCTGTGTCTCTTTTGCTGTCTCGTATACAGGTTTGTCATTTCCATCTTTCTAAATTCCATATATATGCGTTAGTATACTGTATTGGTGGTTTTCTTTCTGGCTTACTTCACTCTGTATAATAGGCTCTAGTTTCATCTACCTCATTAGAACTGATTCAAATGCATTATTTTTAATGGCTGAGTAATACTCCATTGTGTATATGTACCAAAGCTTTCTTATCTGTTCATATGCAGATGGACATCTAGGTTGCTTCCATGTCCTGGCTATTATAAACAGTGCTGCGATGAACATTGGAGTACATGTGTCTCTTTCAATTCTGGTTTCCTCGGTGTGTATGCCCAGGAGTGCGATTGCTGGATCATATGGCAGTTCTATTTCCAGTTTTTTAAGGAATCTTCACACTGTTCTCCATAGTGGCTGTACTAGTTTGCATTCCCACCAACAGTGTAAGAGGGTTCCCTTCTCTCCACACCCTCTCCAGCATTTATTGCATGTAGACTTTTGGATAGCAGCCATTCTAACTGGTGTGAAATGAAATTTTTTATCTGACCTTTAGATAATTATAGGATAACTATTTTTAAAGTATGTTATTTGCTGTATTTGTGATCCTTAATTCTTGGGAGTACATCTAAATTAAAAGAATCCATTAGCCTCTGCTCTTGTTCATGGTTTAAAATTGTTATATCTTACCTGTGTAATGCATTCTTCTTTATAAAATGCTCTTATGGCTGTTTGTCTTATTTTATCTTCACATTAATTGTAAGTAGAGACGTTACAAATAATATAAAGTGAGGCCTAAAACTTCAGTGATTCACTCACGTTTACACAAATCAAGATAGAAAACTCAAACCCAAGTCTTTGCTGATTCCTTTTCTATTTTTTCTTATTTTCGTGCACTGTAACACAGTTCAGTAGTATTTCAAGGTTTGCCTCCCTGCTTTTGTAGTGGGTCTTAGCTTTACATAATAACAACTATTTCAAAGGGGAAAAAAGGAAAGTGATCACATGGTTATTAACCAAACTTCGAAACAGTCAACATCAGCTTTATCAGTGAAATCTACTATAACAATTTTGGTTTGTTTCAAAGTCTCTTTTTCTAGTATTTAAAATTTTAAATACTCTGAATTGGAAATGTGAGGGAGACTTTTGCTTTTCATGTTGTACTCTTTACAGGGTACTAGTTTAATTTTTTAATATCTGCATATACACAATTACCCCCAAAATGTAAATAACTGGTTGTATGGGTAAAAAAGCCTTAGGAAAATACAAATCACTATGCATATAATGGCATAGACATGTTTATTAACATTATTTGCAATTAACAAATAAATGCTATTCTACTGTCAGATATTTTTTAATGATTTACATAGCCATCCTAGATTCAGATATATTGCCTCATATCTATATTATTATACCATATTTTCTAACTTTTGTAAAATACAGTTAATATGTGTTTCTCTATCTTATCTTTTTATCTTATTACTCAAATAAGGTTGTGTTATTTTCTCTCAACTTCAATGACCATGTCAAAACCATGTCTTGTTTTGCTTTTCTTTTAGTTTCATTTGGCTTTTCATTTGTTTTGAGCAGTCTTTGAGAGGGAAAGGGTGGAAGGTTTTTTGAGGGTTATATGTTATTGTTCAGTGGCTAAGTCATGTCCGACTCTTTGGGAGCCCATAGATTGCAGCATGCCACGTTTCCCTGTCCTTCACCATCTCCCGGAGTTTGCTCAAATTCATGTTCATTCAGTTGGTGATATTATCTAACTAGCTCATCCTCTGCCACCCTCGTCTCCTTTTGCCTTCCATCTTTACCAGCATGGGGGTCTTTTCCAGTGAGTCAGCTCTTCACATCAGATGGCCAAAGTATTGGAGCTTCAGCTTGGGGTTATATGAAAAAAAGGAAAGAGAACCAATTTTCCTCTTTTATCACCTGTAGATTGTCCCTGTTTTCACTTTCATCTCCTGAATCTATACTCTGATGACACTGTCCATCTAAGAAACATACAGAGTCCCAAAGCACCAGGTGTGACACAGTGAGTCCTCATTGATTATACTCTAAAGATGATATAGATTAATGGATGGCTAGGTGGATGAATGGATACATAGGTAGATAGGTAAATTTTGTTCAGATTTACTTCAGATCTCATTAATCTGAATATACAAATAATTCTCCTTAATTCTAAGACTCATATTTCATTTTTTCATTGCCTCCACCTCTAGTAGGTGATCTTTGCCTCCTGCAAACTAATCCATTCACATATCTGTGGAGCCATATGGGTTTTCTCAGATGGACTTAGGATCAAGCCTGACATCAGCTGGCCAAGTGCCATAGTAACTGCGTTAGGCATTTCCATGGCCCTGATCTAGATAAACATCACCATCTCTGGGCATCAGAGGGGCTGCTATTCTTCCACCGACACTCCACCAGGTACTGAGTCTACTCCCAGGTGAAGTAGTTGCCCACGAGGGGCCACCTTAGATTCTCCCAGGCCCGAGTGAGCACTAAGATTACTCTTGCAGGTCGGATTGTCCCAGATGGATCCTATACTCTCTATCATTGTACTTTGCTGATATTCCTCTTCCCCCTGGTATCAGTGGTGGTGGAAGAAGGGCTTTCTTCCTTACATCACTCTTTTTTTTTTTTTTTTTGATAATGTAAGTTCTGATTTATTTTTTTTAAGGTTTGTATTTTTAAAAATTTATTTTAATTGGAGGCTAATTACTTTGCAATATTGTAGTGGTTTTGCCATACATTGACATGAATTAGCCATGGGTGTACATGTGTGCCCATCCTGAACCCCCCTCCCACTACCCTCCTCATCCCATCCCTCTGGGTCAAGGAGTCCTCAAGGAATGCTGAATGCATTGCAGTATCTTAAAAAGTTTCTCAAGACAAGTCTAAGTAAACAAACATAAGGCTCTTTTGAAAATAATCTCTCTCTTCTGAGAACTAAAGCATGCCAGCTTCTTCAGTGGTGAATTCTTAAAAACGTTTCTCAGTTTTTAACACAGACTCCTGTTGGACCATCTGATGAATTGTTCTGAATACTCAGATATATCTGAATCCATAGTACACAGACATTGGTTCCCTCTTTCTATGATTTCCAAACCTACCCCTAGTGCCAAGAATACTGCTATCCATTTCTGCTACAAAATGCTGGTTACCCACTCTGCTGCATATATCCAAAGAAATATAAACATATCTTACACTCCAGTTGAGACCCTTCTGTATTGAAGTTAGAAAAACAGAGAATGAGGAAAGGAGAGAGGAGTGGTGAGGGCACAAAAGAGAGTGAGGCAGAAAAATTTATCTTAAGAACTTGGCTCAGGTGATTGTGGGAAAGTCTGACATTTGTAGGACAGGTCAGCAGGCAAGAGATCCAAGGAAGATTTGATGTTGCTGCCTTGAGTTTAAAATCCACACTGCACAGCAACAGGCTGGAAACTCAGGCAGAGTTTTTATGGTATAGTTTAGAGGCATAATTCCCTATTATTTGGGAAACCTCAGCCTTTGCTCTTAAGACCTTCTTGGTTGGACGAGACTCACCTACACTGTGGAGAGTAATCTTCTTTATTTAAAGTCAACTGATTATAAATGTTAATCCCATTTAAAATATACCTTCACAGTAACATTTAGACTACCCTTTGACCACATAAGTAGACAACATATCCTACCCAAGTTGACACATAAAACTAATCATCACAGATATACTCCTTTGAAAAATCATCAGTAAAATATCAATTAATTCAGAAAAAATGTTAGACACTGTCATAGTGTGAACATTTGTAAAATAAGTGTTTTTCCTAAAGGAATGTCGACAGATTCCTCTTTGACAATTACTGTTTTTTTTTTTTTTTATTTTATTGGAGGCAAATTACCTTACATTAATATATTGGTTGGTTTTGCCATACATTGACATGAATCCGCCCCGGGTGTACATGTGCTCTCCCTCCCGAACCCCCCTCCCACCTCCCTCCTCCCCATATCCTCCCTCCATGTCATTCCCGTGCACCAGCCCCAGGCATCCTGCATCATGTGTCGAACCTGGACTGGTCACATATGATAATATACATGCTACAATGCCATTCTCCCCAATCATCCCACCTTCACCCTCTCCCACAGAGTCCCAAAGACTGTTCTATATGCCTATGTCTCTTTTGCAGTCTCGTACACAGGTTTCAGGTTTCCATCTTTCTAAATTCCATATATATGCGTTAGTATACTGTATTGATGTTTTTCTTTCTGGCTTACTTCACTCTGTATAATTGGCTCCAATTTCATCCACCTCATTAAAACTGATTCAAATGCATTCTTCTTGATGGCTGAAAAATACTCCATTGTGTATATGTACCAAAGCTTTCTTATCCATTCGTCTGCAGATGGACATCTAGGTTGCTTCCATGTCCTGGCTATTATAAACAGTGCTGCGATGAACATTGGCGTACATGTGTCTCTTTCAATTCTGGTTTCCTCGGTGTGTATGCCCAGGAGTGCAATTGCTGGATCATATGGCAGTTCTATTTCCAGTTTTTTGAGGAATCTCCACACTGTTCTCCAAAGTGGCTGTACTAGTTTGCATTCCCACCAACAGTGTAAGAGGGTTCCTTTCTCTCCACACCCTCTCCAGCATTTATTGCATGTAGACTTTTGGATGGCAGCCATTCTGACTGGTGTGAAATGGTATCTCATTGTGGTTTTGATTTGCATTTCTCTGATTATGAGGGATGTTGAGCATTTTTTCATGTGTTTGTTAGCCATCTGTATGTCTTCTTTGGAGAAATGTCTGTTTAGTTCTTTGGCCCATTTTCTGATATGGTCATTTATTTTTCTGGAATTGAGCTGCAGGAGCTGCTTGTATATTTTGGAGATTAATTCTTTGTCAGTTGCTTCATTTGCTATTATTTTCTCCCATTCTGAAGGCTGTCTTTTCACCTTGCTTATAGTTTCCTTTGCTGTGCAGAAGCTTTTGATTTTAATTAGGTCCCATTTGTTTATTTTTGCTTTTATTTCCAATATTCTGGGAGGTGGGTCTTGGAGGATCCTGCTGTGATTTATGTCAGAGAGTGTTTTGCCTACGTTCTCCTCTAGGAGTTTTATAGTATCTGGTCTTACATTTAGCTCTCTAATCCATTTTGAGTTTATTTTGGTGTATGGTGTTAGGAAGTGTTCTAATTTCATTCTTTTACAAGTGGCTGACCAGTTTTCCCAGCACCACTTGTTAAAGAGACTGTCTTTTGTCCATTTTATATTCTTGCCTCCTTTGTCAAAGATAAGGTGTCCATAGGTGCGTGGGTTTATCTCTGGGCTTTCTATTTTGTTCCATTGATCTATATTTCTGTCTTTATGCCAGTACCATACTGTCTTGATGACTGTGGCTTTGTAGTAGAGCCTGAAATCTGGCAGGTTAATTCCTCCAGTTCCATTTTTCTTCTTCAAGATTGCTTTGGCTATTCGAGGTTTCTTGTATTTCCATACAAACTGTGAGATTATTTGTTCTAGTTCTGTGAAAAATATTGTTGGTAGCTTGATAGGGATTGCATTGAATGTATAAATTACTTTGGGTAGTATACTCATTTTCACAATATTTATTCTTCCAATCCACGAACACGGTATATTTCTCCATCTATTAGTGTCCTCTTTGATTACTTTCACTAGTGTTTTATAGTTTTCTATGTACAAGTCTTTTGTTTCCTTAGGTAGATATATTCCTAAGTATTTAATTCTTTTTGTTGCAACAGTGAATGGAATAGTTTCCTTAATTTCTCTTTCTATTTTCTCATTATTAGTGTATAGGAATGCAAGGGATTTCTGTGTGTTGATTTTATATCCTGCAACTTTACTGTATTCATTGATTAGCTCTAGTAGTTTTCTGGTAGAGTCTTTAGGGTTTTCTGTGTAGAGGATCATGTCATCAGTGAACAGTGAAAGTTTTACTTCTTCTTTTCCAATTTGTATTCCTTTTATGTCTTTTTCTGCTCTGATTGCTGTAGCCAAAACTTCCAGAACTATGTTGAATAGTAGTGGTGAGAGTGGGCACCCTTGTCTTGTTCCTGACTTTAGGGGAAATGCTTTCAGTTTTTCACCATTGAGGATAATGTTTGCTGTGGGTTTGTCGTATATAGCTTTTATTATGTTGAGATATGTCCCTTCTATTCCCACTTTCTGGAGAGTTTTTATCATAAATGGATGTTGTATTTTGTCAAAGGCTTTCTCTGCATCTATTGAGATAATCATATGATTTTTATTTTTCAGTTTGTTAATGTGGTGTATTACGTTGATTGATTTGCGGATATTGAAGAATCCTTGCATTCCTGGGATAAAGCCCACTTGGTCATGATGTATGATCTTCTTAATATGTTGTTGGATTCTGATTGCTAGAATTTTGTTAAGGATTTTTGCATCTATGTTCATCAGTGATATTGGCCTGTAGTTTTCTTTTTTTGTGGGATCTTTACCAGGTTTTGGGATTAGGGTGATAGTGGCCTCATAGAATGAGTTTGGAAGTTTTCCTTCCTCAGCAATTTTCTGAAAGAGTTTGAGTAGAATAGGTGTTAGCTCTTCACTAAATTTTTGGTAGAATTCAGCTGTGAAGCCGTCTGGACCTGGGCTTTTGTTTGCTGGAAGCTTTCCGATTACTTCCTCTATTTCCGTGCTTGTGATGGGTCTGTTCAGATTTTCTATTTCTTCCTGGTTCAGTTTTGGCAAGGTGTACTTTTCTAGGAATTTGTCCATTTCTTCCAAGTTATTCATTTTATTGCCATATAATTGCTGATAGTATTCTCTAATAATCCTTTGTATTTCTGTGTTGTCAGTTGTGATTTCTCCCTTTTCATTTCTAATTTTATTGATTTGGTTCTTCTCCCTTTCTTTCTTGATGAGTCTGGCTAGTGGTTTGTCAATTTTATTTACCTTCTCAAAGAACCAGCTTTTGGCTTTGTTGATTTTTGCTATGGTCTCTTTTGTTTCTTTTGCATTTATCTCTGCCCTAATTTTTATGATTTCTTTCCTTCTGCTAACCCTGGGGTTCTCCATTTCTTCCTTTTCTAGTTTCTTTAGATGTAGAGTTAGGTTATTTATTTGACTTTTTTCTTGTTTCTTGAGGTGTGCCTGTATTGCTATGAACTTAGCACTGCTTTTACAGTGTCCCAGAGGTTTTGGGTTGTTGTGTTTTCATTTTCATTCATTTCTATGCATATTTTAATTTCTCTTTTGATTTCTTCTATGATTTGTTCATTATTCAGCAGTGTGTTGTTCAGCCTCCATATGTTGGCATTTTTAATAGTTTTTCTCCCGTAATTGAGATCTAATCTTACTGCATTGTGGTCAGAAAAGATGCTTGGAATGATTTCAATTTTTTTGAATTTACCAAGGTTAGATTTATGGCCCAGGATGTGATCTATCCTGGAAAAGGTTCCGTGTGCGCTTGAGAAAAAGGTGAAATTCATTGTTTGGGGGTGAAATGTCCTATAGATATCTATTAGGTCTAACTGGTCTGTTGTATCATTTAAAGTTTGTGTTTCCTTGTTAATTTTCTGTTTAGTTGATCTATCCATAGATGTAAGTGGGGTATTAAAGTCTCCCACTATTATTGTGTATTGTTAATTTCCCCTTTCATAATTGTTAGTAATTGTTTTACATATTGCGGTGCTCCTCTGTTGGGTGCATAAATATTTATAATTGTTATATCTTCTTCTTGGATTGATCCTTTGATCATTATGTAGTTTCCTTCTTTGTCTCTTTTCACAGCCTTTGTTTTAAAATCAATTTTATCTGATATGAGTATTGCTACTCCTGCTTTCTTTTGGTCTCTATTTGCATGGAATATCTTTTTCCAGCCCTTCACTTTCAGTCTGTATGTGTCCCTCGATTTGAGGTGGGTCTCTTGTAGACAACATATATGGGGGTCTTGTTTTTGTATCCATTCAACCAGCCTTTGTCTTTTGGTTGGGGCATTCAACCCATTTACATTTAAGGTGATTATTGATAAGTATGATCCCATTGCCATTTTCATTATTGTTTGGGTTCAAGTTTATATACCCTTTCTGTGTTTCCAGTCTAGAGAAGATCCTTTAGTATTTGTTGGAGAGCTGGTTTGGTGATGCTGAATTCTCTCAGCTTTTGCTTGTCTGTAAAGCTTTTGATTTCTCCTTCATATTTGAATGAGATCCTTGCTGGGTATAGTAATCTGGGCTGTAAGTTATTTTCTTTCATCACTTTAAGTATGTCTTGCCATTCCCTCCTGGCCTGAAGAGTTTCTGTTGAAAGATCAGCTGTTATCCTTATGGGGATCCCCTTGTGTGTTATTTGTTGTTTTTCCCTTGCTGCTTTTAATATTTTTTCTTTGTGTTTGATCTTTGTTAATTTGATTAATATGTGCCTTGGGGTATTTCGCCTTGGGTTTATCCTGTTAGGGACTCTCTGTGTTTCTTGGACTTGGGTGATTATTTCCTTCCCCATTTTAGGGAAATTTTCAACTATTATCTCCTCGAGTATTCTCTCATGGTCTTTCTTTTTGTCTTCTTCTTCTGGGACTCCTATGATTCGAATGTTGGGGCGTTTAATATTGTCCCATATGTCTCTAATATTGTCCTCATTTCTTTTAATTCGTTTTTCTTTTTCCGTCTCTGTTTCATTTATTTCTACAATTCTATCTTCTAGCTCGCTTATCCTGTCTTCTGCCTCCGTTACTCTACTGTTTGTGCCCTCGAGAGTGTTTCTGATCTCCTCTATTGTATTATTCATTGTATATTGACTCTTTTTTATTTCCTCTAATTGTTTATTGAACATTTCTTCCATCTTCTCCATCCTTTTCTCCAGTTTATTTATCTGTAACTCCATTTTGCTTTCCAGATTTTGAATCATTTTCACAATTAAAATTCGAAATTCTTTATCGGGTAGGTTCCCTATATCTTCCTCTTTTGTTTGTGTTGGTGGGCATTTATCCTGTTCCTTTACTTGTTGGGTATTTCTCTGCCTCTTCATCTTGCTTATATTGCTGTGTTCGGGTGGCCTTTCTGTCTTCTGACAGTCTGTGGAGTTCTCTTTATTATGTAGTTACCTCGTTGTGTGTGGGGTTGGATGGGTGACTTGTCAAGGTTCCCTGGTTAGGGAAGCTTGAGTAGATGTTCTGGTGGGTGGAACTGGATTTCTTCTCTCTGGAGTGCAAGGAAGTGTCCAATAATGAGTTTGAGATGTCCGTGGGTTTGGGGTGGCTTTGGGCAGCCTGTATATTGAAGTTCAGTGCTATTCTCCTGTGTTGCTGGATAGCTTGCGTAGTATGTCTTTCACTGAAACTTGTTGACCCTTGGGTGGTGCCTGGTTTCAGTGTATGTATGGAGGCCTTTGATGAGTACCTATCAATTAATGTTCTCTGGAACCGGAGATCTCTGGTGTTCTCAGGATTTGGCCTTAAGCCTCTGCCTCTGGTTTTCAGTCTTATTCTTGCAGGAGGCTCAAGGCTTCTCCCTCTTCTGTTTTCTGGTCTCCTCAGTGTCTAATTCCCGTCCTGACTCCAGGATGCGGTGGTGGACACTTTTTTTTTTTCCCCAGGCTCTCCTATTCAGTCCTGCTGTAGGGAGGGAGGAACAACTAACAAATATCCCTGGCGTCTGTGGGGAGTGCTCGCGGTGTCTCCGCTACACTGGGAATGCTCCCGCTCGAGGCGTGTGTGCTTTCCCTGTTTATGCTGCTTAGGCTTTAGTTTGCTTTGCTGCAAGCTGTCCGCAGCTGGCGCTGGGTTGCATGCACTTCCCAGGTCTGAGCGGCTCAGGTTCAGGTCCTCGGGTACTCAACAAAGGCGCAGACTTGGCTGGGCTTGTGTTTTGTGCCTTCCCGGTCCCCGCCGCTCGGTTTTCTGGGAGTACAACCAGCGCAGTTTCTCAGGCGGATATTGACCGGCCCGAACCCAAGAAGTCCTGGCCAGCAAGGAAGCCTGCCTGCAGCTTGGCACGGGAAGCCTCTCTGGGGCCGCGGCTGCCCCTGCCCCGGCGCTGGCTGCCCTCCCCGCCCGCCTCGGCGGGGGGCTGGGGGCTGGGGCGCTCAAACCCGGTTCTCCCTCTAAGCGCAGCCGCCGGCTCTCCCTCCAAGCGCGGGCGCCGGCTCTCCCTCCAAGCGCGGGCGCCGGCTCTCCCTCCAAGCGCGGGCGCCGGCTCTCCCTCCAAGCGCGGCGCCGACTCTCCCTCCAAGCGCGGGCGCCGGCTCTCCCTCCAAGCGCGGGCGCCGGCTCTCCCTCCAAGCGCGGGCGCCGGCTCTCCCTGTAAGCGCTGCCGCTGGTTCTCCCTCTAAGCGCTGCTGCCGGCGCCTCCCTGCCCAGCCCCCGCCTGCTAGTGAGGGGCGCGGGAGTCTGCGCTGCTTCTCCGCTGAGAGTTTCCTCTGAGCACTTAGTCTGTGAGTTTTAATTATTTATGTCTTTTGTCTCCCAGTTATGCGGCCCTCTGAGGTTCCACTCGCCAGTGTTTCCAGGTGTTTGGAAACTTCTCTCTCTCTCTCTCTCTCTTATTTTTTTTGAAGCCTCCCTTCCCGGGAGGGAGCTCCGTCCCTCCCTCTTTTGTCTCTCTTTTTATCTATTTCCTACCTCCTTTCGACGACTATGGGCCGCTTTTCTGAGTGCCTGATGTCCTCTGCCGGTATTCAGAAGTTTTTTGTGGGATTTACTCAGCGTTCAAATGTTCTTTTGTTGATTTTGTTGGGGGGAAAGTGGTCGCCCTGTCCTATTCCTCCGCCATCTTCCCATTGACCGACAATTACTGTTTTAAAGAGAAAAATCTGTCATTCTATGGAAATGATTCAAGGATAGATGGTAGAAGACTTACAGGGGGCCAATCTACTTCTAGTTGTGACATCGAAGACTTCTTCAGCTTCTAAAAATGCAGAGGTTGCTTATGATACATTGTATTTTTATAAGTTGATGTAGAAGCATAATTTTAAAATAATATTTACACTCGAACATTACAGTTTACATGCTGGGAACCCATTGTGGTCATTTTACACATTCTCTCCTTATATGTAGGACAATTTGCTTATCATTTCATTCCAAATTAAATTGTAAGAACGTTTTATGGGGAATGAAACAGATGATTCTCTCCAAGCCGCTGTAATGTGCAGAGCAAATATCTAAGAAGTAAAAACTTTTATCACAATATTCTGGATGTCAAGTTTTCTTAGAAAAATAGGCATTCAGTAGAGTTTAAACTTTCACAGCATCAAACTCAAACTTCTCTCTTTTTTTTCTGAATACCAATTTTTTTTTACTTTATATTATTGTATTGGTTTTGCCATACATTGACATGAATCTGCCCTGGGTATACATATGTTCCCCATCTTGAACCCCCATCCCACCTCCCTCCCCATCCCATCCCTCTGGTTCATCCCAGTATACCAGCCCCAAGCATCCTGTATCATGCATTAAACGTGGACTGGTGATTTGCTTCAGATATGATAATATACCTGTTTCCATGCCATTCTCCCAAATCATCCCACCCTCGCCCTCTCCCACAGAGTCCAAAGA
Organism: Moschus berezovskii; assembly: GCF_049115385.1. NCBI lineage: Eukaryota > Metazoa > Chordata > Mammalia > Artiodactyla > Moschidae > Moschus > Moschus berezovskii. The sequence continues at coordinate 73,320,832 of NC_142476.1, forward strand.
CTGTTCTATACATCTGTGTCTCTTTTGCTGTCTCGTATACAGGGTATCGTTATCATCTTTCTAAATTCCATATATATGCGTTAATATACTGTATTGGTGTTTTTCTTTCTGGCTTACTTCACTCTGTATAATAGGCTCCAGTTTCAGCCACCTCATTAGAACTGATTCAAATGTATTCTTTTTAATTGCTGAGTTTATCACAGCACTGTTTATAATAGCCAGGAAGCTGGATGTCCATCTGCAGACAAATGGATAAGAAAGCTATGTACATATACACAATGGAGTATTACTCAGCAATTAAAAAGAATACAAACTCCTCTTTTTACAGATGAAAAAACCAAGGGCCAGTGACGGCAGGTGTTTTCCCCAAATCCATGTAGACTAAGTGCCATGCCAGAACTGGACAAAGATTTCCCCACACCTGGCTCCATTGTGTGTGGGTCCATTGCATCATCATGACAAAGTTATCAACCAGGAATCCAGTGGTCTTTCCAAAAAGGCCCCAAACTGTCTTTATAGCTTTATTTTCTTTACCTTTTCTGTATGTCCTGTACCTGAGCTAAACTGAACTTTGTTTACCTAAATCTGAACATTTTTAACCAAGCTTGTGCTGAATTATTCTACAACAATGCCCTTTGCCAACTCTTCCCATGCAGAATGTCTGCCCCCCCCACCCCCCGCCGTCTCTACTGCTTTCATTTCAGTTCAGTTCAGTTCAGTCGCTCAGTCGTGTTCGACTCTCTGCGACCCCATGAATCACAGCACGCCAGGCCTCCCTGTCCATCACCAACTCCCAGAGCTCACTCAAACATGTCCATGGAGTCGGTGATGCCTTCCAGCCATCTCATTCTCTGTCGTCCCTGTCTCCTCCCACCCCCAATCCCTCCCAGCATCAGAGTCTTTTCCAGTGAGTCAACTCGTCGTATGAGGTGGCCAAAGTATTGGAGCTTCAGCCCCAGCATCAGTCCTTCCAATGAACACCCAGGATTGATCTCCTTTAGAATGGACTGGTTGGATCTCCTTGCAGTATAAGGGACTCTCAAGAGTCTTCTCCAGCACCACAGTTCAAAAGCATCAATTCTTCGGTGCTCAGCTTTCTTCACAGTCCAACTCTCACATCCATACCTGTCTAAATGCTGTCTCCTTTTTGATAGATGGATATACTTACAGATTTATCTCAAAATTTCACAGATTTCATTTATCTGCTTATACAGATAAGTCTCATTCATTCTAATACTCATATTTTACTTGTTTACTCCCCTCACTTCAAGTAGGTGATCTCTGCCTCCTGCAAACTAATCCACATGCATAGAAACCATCCTTCTAAGACTGAGGGAAAATGCCTGTTTTGTAGGAAAAATTTAGCTAAGTTATATGATTAAAGTTTCTCAGATAATATTCCTGTAATGTTATCTTAGTTCTCTCTCTTTGGTTTGTGAGGTAAAAGCGTTTATGAAAATTGAAAGCTGGATACTGATTTCCTAATTCTATCTCTTACTGTCCAGAGGCAAAGTAGAAGAGTGGGTGGAATGTTAGTGTGTGTGTGTGTGTGTGTGTGTGTGTGTGTGTGTGTGTGTATGCAAGGTTATGTCATTATAAAAGTAACCAAGAAAAATAATTCTGGGCTAAATATACCATAATTTGTTACAAATTAAGTGGTAGAGAGACTCAGAAAGCCAGACTCAAGACTGCTGGCTAAGACTGCTGTCAGCCTAAGGAGTTCAGTATGAAAGACTTTTGCTCTAACCAACAAGTGAGAGAAGGGGAAATGAGGAAGCATCATCCCTCATTATCACAGACAAACTAGTGACTGACAACTCCCAGCAAGTAGGGCTCTCCCACCGCATGCCATCTGCTGCTATCCCGATGGAGGGATTAGGCTTTCCTCTCTTTATTTCCGGTTATCTTCTTGCAATGAGGTTTTCATTTTTCCACCATCAGAAGTGTCCAAATATTAGGAGTCAAAAGGGGGTTCCTACAAGATGCATCCTTCTTCTCCAATAGTGTGTAACTCTGTGAATACTTACATCTAGGATAAAGATGCTCACAAAGGAAATTTGCTAAAAGGGCAAATAAATAGGATGTAAACCATGCATCTGTTGGGGAGAAACAGGAGATTCTCCATGAATAGTATACACTTTGAATAGGGATTTGATGAAAGTGAAAGATACAGATTTCTCTGATAAAGTGGGAAATATTGTAAGCACAAATAGAAAATTTGTGGAGTTCAATAATGTAGTTTGGGTGTGGTTTTATATGCAAATCCTTACCTGGGCAAAATGATTCTAGCTCTGTAAATTAATTAGAAAGCACATGACTGAATGTCGGTCTTGGTTAATTGCTCATCTGGCCAAAGAATGTCATGTTGCAAGTTAAGGTTTCTATGAGGAGCAGAAGAGCAGTGATGTTCAGGCTAAAGAAAGCCTCTGCCTTATTAATTATAAGGTCAGAATCTGATTTTTCTGGAATCAGAAGAGAAGCAGAGGTGGAGCAGGAGCTGTCCTCTGGCAGAGATGAATGCACTCTGACATACCACGTGTGTTCTGGCATAACTCATTGCTTTCCAGGTATCCGTGGAAAACACAACACCTCTTAGGCCTGCTGCCTGAGATGGGTTCTCAGTGAACCATGCCTTTGCCCTGGTTCTCAAGTTGGAATACCCCATGACAGAAGGAGAGATGGTCAGTACCTACCTAGGTGGTTCCCATGTTTTTCCCATGATGATCTGTGGACAAGATGCACAGAAAGGAGAGAGAAAATTCAGGGAAAATCTGTTTTTCTTTTGTGAAATAAAACTAGGAGTTTCTCAGAGAAAGAACCAGGTAATAAAGAAGCAAAGTGAAAGTTAAAGTTGCTCAGTCGTGTCTACTCTTTGTGACCCCATGGACTGCAGCCTGCCAGGCTCCATGGAATTCTCCAGGCAAGAATACTGGAAGGGGTAGCCATTTCCTTCTCCAGGGGATCTTCCTGACCCAGAGATTGAACCTGGTCTCCCGCATTTCAGGCAAATTCTTCACCGTCTGAGCTACCACGGAAGCCCAAAACTGCGTTTAATTTTTTGATGGGAGAAACCAATTAAAAGATAGAAATTTCTCAGTTTATACCAGGAATTAAAAGAAAATATTGCTTAATTATTTTTTCATTTTGTAAACTGAGAACAATGAAATGCTGTGAACAACAGCCAGAAATCAGTCATAAAATAGCATAAAATTCATGGCCAGTATTGTAAATTAAAGCTTGCCTGACAGCATTTGGTGAGGTGTCCGTGCTCTGGGATGCATTTCCTTGTATCACATATCAGGATACTGAGATCCATTTATAATGCATATTAGAGTGATCTGTTTACCCCTGTCCACAACTCCCTGTTTTGATTTTATGCAAATGATGATATCAAGGAAATGGGAAAGAAGATGTTACTAAGGGGCTCTGACAAAGAGTAGCCTTATATTTTTAGGATTCTCCTACGTTCCATTTACTGACTCAGAGTTGGTACATACCTGTGATTGTTTGGATCCATTGATCCATTACATTGCCCTTGAAGGACCTAAGCACATCTGAGCACTCATACTACCAAATCAGTTGCAGTCAGGCAGGGAGGAGAGAATCGTCTTCACATTCTTCTCTGCTTTAAAGTTTATATCGGTGGCTTTGTTTATGGCTTTACTCACAAAGAATACCTTAGTCTGCATCCCCTGGAACTTTTTCACTTTTTAAATTAATTCTTTTTTAAAAAAATCTCCATTCCATTTGTTCCTCTTTTACACAGCTATTCTTTATTTTCCCCCACTGATGCTGCTTCCTTTTACCTTTCTCTAATTTTCCTTTCCCTTGTCCTTACCATCTCCTCCCATTTCACCAAGGATTTCCCAACCAGGTCACCTGGGCAGCCTCCTTTACCATGTATCATGTTAGGTGCTACCCTTTTCTTTTTCTTTTATGCCTCATTATCCAGAGGACCCTAATGACACTTCATCTTCTTATGGAAATACGTTGAGAATAATCCACTTTGTGGTGTACAGGACAGGCATAAAAATGACTTGGAAGTCAAAAAAGCTATTTAATCAGCCTGGCTTTCATTGTACCATTGAGTTGAGAGTTTTAAAATTCTCAGAATTAAAAGATAAGCCTCAGTTCCTCTGATCACAGAGGCATAGCAATCTGATTTCCTAAACTGGACATGTGAACAAACAAATTATTTTATGGGTGGGAATTAATTTATCTTAAAAAAGATTGGAGAAAATGTTAATTCTACATAAGTTGTAAAATCTTGGTTGTGTGATCATCATAAGCATAAATGAAGTACCAGTTGAGCATGGAGCCTTTATAAATCTCAGTCAATAAGATATCCACATGTTTCTCTGTTTCTGTGAATATCTCTATTTTTATGTTGTTGTTGTTGGTCATTTGCTAAGTCATGTCTGACTTTTTGTGAACCCATGGACTGCAGCATGCCAGGCTCCTCTGTCCTTCACTGTCTCCTGGAGTTTGCTCAAATTCATGGCCATTGAGTCAGCGATTCTTTCTAACCGCCTCATACTCTGCTTCCTCTTTCTCATTTTGCCTTCAGTCTTTCCCAGCATCAGGGTCTTTTCCAATGATTCAGCTCTCCTTATCAGGTGACCAAAGTATTGGAGCTTCAGCATCAGTCCTTCCAGTGAATATTCCTTTAGGATTGACTGACTTGATCTCCTTGCAGTCCAAGGGACTCTCAAGAGTCTTCTCCAGCACCACAATTGGAAAGCATTGATTCTTTGGTGCTCAGCTTTCTTTATGGTCCAGTTCTCATATCTGGACATGACTACTGGAAAAACCATAGCTTTGACTATATGGGCCTTTGTTAGCAAAGTGAGGTCTCTGCTTTTTAAAACAATGTCTATGATTGTCATAGCTTTTATTCCAAGGAGCAAGTGTCTTAATTTTATTGCTGCGGTCACTGTCCACAGTGATTTTGGAGCTCAAGAAAATAAAATCTGTCACTGTTTCCACATTTTCCCCTTCTATTTGCCATGAAGTGATGGGACTGGGTGCCATGATCTTAGTTTTCTTTTCATGTTGAGTTTCAAGCTAACTTTTTCACTCTCCTCTTCCACCCTCATCAAAAGGGTCAGGGGTAAGGAGGAGCAGAAGATAAAAGATATAGGTTAGGATGACAGCCATATTGATCTCCGCTCCTGTGGCACAGGTAGGAAAAATGATGGGCTCAGAAGAGGGAACTATCCTGGGACTCCAATTTTAGACCCCACTTGGTTCCTCAGTTTTAGACCCCACTTGGTTCCTCCGGAGAATTGGCCAAACCATAAAAGGAGAAAAAAAGACCAATGCAATGAAGGGAGAAACAAGGTAACAAGATTGTTATTGCTGAGGAGTGATGGAGATCCAGTTCAAACTGGAAAACCTAGAATTGCAGTAGATTCTTTCAGTATGTTCAACAATTTCTCTCAGTCACATCTTAGAGATATGAGAAGTGTTAGAGAAAGAAGAGGAGGTTTAGCCAGAGCTAGGAACTGGGAAAGCAGATACAGAAGAGGATTGGGGAGGTGGAAAAATCTAGGGACCTGGGAGTATGGCTTTGAAATGGGTGAGCAAAGATCATAGCAAGGAAAATGCAAATGTGCAAAACTCTGGAAATAAGAGGCTGAACATTGTGTGATGGCAAATGAGTATTTGTATAGATATGACAAGTGGACGAGGTGGGAATTTACCAGAGAGGGCAGATTTTAGATTGAGAACCTTGGAAATGGTTCCAAAGATGATTAAGTAGTGGGTATAACTATGCTGCATGTTGAATAAATGAAGCAGAAGTGAAGGGCATTACATTTGAGGAAGTTAAAATGAAGCCAGATTCAGAGATGAGTCATTACTGAGGATGTTGAAGCTGCCAAAAAAGGGATTACGATTGAAAAGAAAATTGAGCCAATGCTGAAGTCATTGAGGAAAGGGGAAGTATGATGACACAGGAAGTGTAATAGGGCATGTGTCAACTAGGTCTTGGGCATAAATTTTCTTAAATAATGAATTGATATTGGTAAACTATGGCTGTCTTTTCTCCATATAATATATACTTAAATATTATAGAATTTGAAAAATATACATTGCCAAAAATTTAACTCATCTGCATGCCCTCACTTTGAGAAAACTGCTGTTAATAATTTTTTAAAATTTTTTCCATAATGTAGCTTTTAAAATTTATATTGCTTACTGGAGTATAGTTGATTAACAATGTTAGTTTCAGGTGTACAGCAAAGTGATTCAGTTGTACATATACATGTACCTATTTTTTTCAATTTCTTTTCCCATTTAGCTTATTACAGAGTATTGAGCAGAATTCCCTGTGCTGTACCATAGGACCTTGTTGGTTATCTATTTTTATATATAGCAGTATGTACATGTCAATTCCAAACTATCCACCCCCACCCCTATCCCCCTGGTAACCAGAACTTTGTTTTCTAAGTCACTGAATCTGTTTCTGCTTTGTAAACAAGTTCATTTGTATCATTTTTATTGTATTCCATATATAAGCAATATCAGATGATATCTGTCTTTGCCTGACTTACTGCATTTAGTGTGATAATCTCTAGGCCCATCTATGTTGCTGCACATGGCATTATTTTTTCCTTTTCATGACTGAGTAACTTTCCATCTTTTATATGTACCACATCTTCCTTAATCCTGTAGTTTTAATGAAATATTCATGTTTGAGAATTAAGCTTTAACATTCAGTGAAGTACAAGTCTGCCTTTTTCTTGTCTTTTAACAATGAATTGCCTTCATCTCACAATTACATTGGTCTGACAAATTGTATTCAGTAGATTCTTAGAGACTTGCACTCAGATATTACTGTATTTCTGTGAAAAGTAGGCCATAGACTTTTCTCTGGCCTTGCCTAATTCATTTTTTTAACAAATAAAACTACTAGTTAGATCTCACCAATCCTGAAGACATCTTGATGAACACAATAGAAAACATCTTTCTGTACTCAAAGAGTTTATATTCCTCTGAGAGGGATATAAAGCCAATAACAAGGCAGTTTCTGTCATGTTTTAGCAACTATGATAAGTAACTAAGCAAGGTGATATGACTGAGGGTACCTGGGGATGGATGGTGGTGGCCATGCTGTTAGATTATCAAGAAAGACCACTCAGAGGAAGATTGAGCCTGATGGATGAGATAAAGTCAGCCAAGCACAAAAAAGGAGAAAACAGGTGTTCATCAGAAGAGAGAGCACCTACAAAGGCCTGGAGGTGTGAGACTGTAGTGTTGGAGGGATATGGAGGGACAGAAATGGCCAGTGTATGGAAGACATGAGATGTAGGCCTTTGTCAAATCAAGTAGTATCTCACTGACCACTTGTGTATGTCATTCTACGAGGAACAGGTGGTCACTGCAGGGTGGCCTGGGGAATCAAAAGATCGCTGTGGACTGATGATCTTGCTTCCTTCTTCACTGAGAAAATTGAAGCAATTATAAGATAAATCCCACCCACTCCCCCCAGCATTTGTATCCACATAGTCTCCTTTCCCTCCATAACCACAGATTATCTGTCCCTGCTCCTTCGGAATACAAACCCTAACTTTCATTCTTGGTTGCAGTCTTTCACATATTCAAGGTCAAAGCTCCAGCCCCATTAACAATTCTGCCCTCCCTCTTGAGCCATTTCTATCAGCACGCATCATTTTATCTTATTTATTTTTTTAAAAAAATCTTCTTTGTCCTCTACTTACCTTCCATCTATTGTTTCACCTATTTTCCTCCACAGCAAAACATATTGAAAAAGTTGCTTATATTCACTATCTCTAATTCCCCTTCTCTCATCCTCCCATGAATCCATTTGAGTCAGGCTTAGACACTCATAACTTAAACTTTTATTGCACAAATATGAATGACTGCCATATTGCTAATTCAGCTTTTAGTCCTCCTCTTATTAGACTTATCATCTTTGAAACATTTGCTTCATTTGACTTCTAGGGCATCAAATCTTCGTAGCTTACTGATTGCTCTTTTTCTGTCTCGATGGTTGGTTTTCTGCTTCTATTCCAGACAGCTTAAGATTGACATCTTAGTATTTGGGTCCTTAAACTTTTTTCTTTTCTACCCACACTCGCTCTATTTTTGTGTTTTCATCCATTTTAAATGTCATCTATGTGATGATGGCTTTCCAAAGTATATCTCAAGCCAGGATTTCTTGAAATTCCAAAATTTATTCAAATTGCCTAATTGACATCTCCACTTGGTTGTCTAATCAACATTTCAAACTTGCCATGTCTCAAACATGAATTTTTTAATTGAATTATAGTTGATTTATAATGCTGTGAAAGTTTCATGTGTACAGCACAGTGATTCAGTTAATATATATATATATGTACATGTATTATATATTTTTCAGATTCTTTTCCCTTATAGGATATTGCAAAATATTGAATATAAATCCCTGTGCTATACAGTAGTACTTGTTGGCTATTTTAGATATAGTAGTATGTATATGTATTCTTGCCTGGAGAATCCCAGGGACAGAGGAGCCTGGTGGGCTGCTGTCTATGGAGTCGCACAGAGTCGGACACAACTGAAGCGACTTAGCAGCAGCAGCAGCACTATGTATATGTTAATCCCAAACTCCTACTTTATCCCTCCCACCTTTCCCCTTTGGTTACCATGAGTATTTCTAGGTCTGAAAGTTTATTTCTGTTTTGTAAATAAGTTTATTTATAGTTTTTTCTTAGATTCCATGTATGAACAGTATCATATGATGTTTGTCTTTCTCTCTGGCTTACATCACTTAGTATGACAATTTCTAGATGCATCCCTGTTGCTGCAAATGGTATTATTTCATTCTTTTTTATTGCTGAGTAACACACACACACCCCTTTCTCCTCCTGCCTTTAATCTTTCCCAGCATCAGGGTCTTGTCCAATGAGTCAGTTCTTTGCATCAGGTGGCCAAAGTATTGGAGTTTCAGCTTCAGCATCAGTCCTTCCAGTGAATATTCAGGATTGATTTCCTTTAGGTTGGACTGGTTGGATCTCCTTGCAGTCCAAGGGACTCTCAAGAGTCTTCTCCAACACCACAGTTCAAAAGCATCAATTCTTCGGCGCTCAGTATTATGTTAGAGAATGTTCTAATCTCTTCTCTTACATGTAGCTGTCCAGTTTTTTTTACCACCACTTATTGGAGAGACTGTCTTTTCTCCATGGTATATTCCCTGCCTCCTTTGTTGGCCAGCTCCAGTCGGCCCAAGTAGCTCCTGTGTACCAGGCCCAGCCTCTCCAACCCTAGCTTTAATTCTAGCTCATACACACATACCCAGGTCCCTAGCCTAGCCATGTGCATGGCCAGCTCCCACAGACACAGCCTACAATTCAGCTCCTGAGGCTGCAGGTCACAGGTTGACTCCTATAGTTACAGGTCCAGGCTTGTTCTAACTCTAAGCCAGCCCTCATGTCCTCAGGTTCCAGGTCAACTCTCACAATATCAGGTTTCTGGAACATCCAAGTACTGGACCAAACACTAAACATGCAGGTGCGGGGCCCACCCAGTAGTCCATGCACCTGGACTGCTTATGCCCCCTGTACTCAGGATCCTTGTCAGTGCACATAGATACAGGTCCAAGGGCCATTACCACAGGCTCAAGTGCCAGACCTGTACCCGTAAAACTGGTTTCAAGACTTATCCAGTGGATAAAACCAGACCAGGTAATCAAGGTAGTCAACTACTTCCTTGAATATACAGACACTATGATTCATAAGGATCATGATAATCAAGGAAATAAGACACCACCAAGGAAAACCAGTATCTATGAACTGTCTGACAAAGAGTTCAGGCTTACCCTATTAAGGAAATACACTGTACTACAAGAAAACGAAGATAGACAACTAAATGAAATAGAAAAACAATGCATAAACAAAACGGGAAGCTCAAACAAAGAAATAGAAATTGTTTAAAAGGACAAATAGACATCCTTGAGTCAAAGAACAGAAGGACAATCAAAAAATTCAGTAAAGAGATATAAGAACAGACTCAACCAAGCAGAAGAATTTGTGAACTAGAAGACAGGTCATTTGAAATCATCTAGTCAGAGAAGCAAAACGGATGAAAGAGAGTGAAGAAAACTTACATGAATTATGAGATGCCATTAAAAGAACCAGTTTATACATCACATAATCCCAGAAATGGAAGAGGAGAAGAAAAGAGCAAAAAACTTATCAAAAGAAACTATAGCTGAGAGTTTCCCAAATCTGGGGAGAGATCTAGACATTGAAATTCATGAAGATAATGTCACTCCAGGTATTCAACCCAAGATGATCTTCTCCAAGACATATAATAAAGCTGCCTAAAATTGAAGAGTGATGTTCATGAAATCCATATCTGACCATGCAAATCCGTATCTGAACCATACTCTGTTCAACCTTTTAACTAGATTCTCTCAGATTAAAACGCCAAATCCATGCAGAGACATACAACACTCATACGGTCTCCCCGTTATTAATTTTCTGATGTCATCTCTTACTTCTTTCTGCTTCATTTGCTCTGCTCCAGCCTCACTGGCCTTCTTGCCGTGTTCCTGGTAGTCATGTTCTTCCTTCCAAGTCTTTGCTTAGCTTGTTCCCTCTCCTGAAATAGTCCTTTGCTTAGAACCCCCACAACTGTTACTCTCATTCTTCCCAGGTATTTGCTCAAAATGTCATCTTGCTGCTGTGGCCTCCACTGACTCATGCTTTTTTTCTTTTCCTTTCAGTTTTATTGACGTATAATTGACATGCAATATTGAGTTTAAGGTGTACAGCCTTATGACTTTACTTACATATATATCAAACTGATTATGACAGCAAACTTAGTTCACATCCCTGACTCTTGCCTTTAAAATTACTGTGCACTCTTGCTTATTGCTCTGTTCTATGTTTTCTGTGGCACTTTTGGCACTTTTCATACTTTATGTACAGAAGGCCTTAAACCCTAGCCAACATTCAATTTAAAGCCATGCTAAACTCCTAAAATGCAACAACCTTCTCATCCATAAATTTCTTATTACCTTAAATTGTCTAGGAGTAAATTCCAGCTATGAGCGGAGGACTTGATAGGAGTTGGCATCTTCTACTTCAGGCCTGGGTCACGAGTCATACTGGCTTTCTCTAGCAACGTGACCCTATTTGCTCACCTCCTCATCCTGGTCTCCCTCAGTCCTGACCATCATATACATGGATGCTTCCCAACCTATGGAGGAGCATATTTTGTCAGAGTAGAATCCAGGCACAGAAGGTAATCCTGGAACTAATACAGAAAGATACTGCCATTCGAGGCACATATTCTGGGTGAGTTTAGGAGTTCTGTGATCAAAGCATGGAGACTCTAGTGTAAAGAAGAATGGGGCATTCTTTGATAAGAAGACACTTGATAAGGTGATACTGTGATGATGCCTTCTGACCCTACCAGCTCAGGATAACTAGGGACTACTTGGATATGCAAGTCTGTGCCAGCAAACACATACAAATATGTCTTGGGTCACCATTGAATGCTACAATTTTTTAACCAACTGCAAAGTAGGTAACCAAATCCCTGCCTCAACAAGCTAGAATGTAAGAAAGCCAAGAACTGCCCACCACAAAGTGTTCACTGGCAAAAGACCATTGTAGCATCCAGTCTGGTTTACAGCTGACCAAGGCACTTTGGTATGTCTAGGAGACATTCTCATGTAAAATATTCCAAAGTCACTTGGCATCAGCCCCATGGAAAACAGTTTCCTGCTGGGGTACGCTTTCAGATAAAATAGTTGTATTCTCATGTTCAAATACAACAGCTTTTCGCTAGTAGTACTTACCCATCAGGGATACCCTCTTTCCTCTAGGTTCTATTTCCTCCTTGGTTTTGCTCCTGCAACTGGCTTTTGAGTCAAATCCCCAGCTTCCCTTTCTCAGAAACGTAAGGAATTCAGACAGATGGGAGGGATGAAAGGCTGCAGTCACCAAGCTCTTGAGAATCGGAAGGAAAAGATGACAAAAACAGGGAAATGGGAGATATAATGTGTTAGCATATTAAACATTGCATTGAGTTGGCCAAAATGTTCATTCAGGGTTTTCCTTAAGATATTATGAAAAACCTAAATGAATTTTTTGACCAACCCAATAGTTGGGTTGGACCTGCTAGTAGGACATGATTTTTTGCATGAAGTTTCCCACAGTAAATAATAGTTACTCCCTGTATAGCCTCTGAGGACATTATTATCATGATTTTTAACTTTATAAGTTTCATAGAATGTTTTTCCAAATGAAAATACCTCAGTTCTGTCTTAACTTGTGCGCACATAGTGTAGCTGTTCCTGCCATCTATCAGAAGTCTCTGGCAAGGCCATGCTGTTTTAACACCAACTTCAAAGTATTCTTATAATTTATCTTCTGACCCCCTCCCCCACCCCCATTGCCTGTGTTGCCACCAGCCTCAACTTAGTACCATCAAGGACCTGTAAGATAAAGTCGTGAAGCAAACAAGTTTAATCAAAAGCATTATAAGTCTCTTCTTGGTAATCACCTTTTGTTCTAGAGTAGCTACTTTTAGTGTAAAAAAATTTTTTTTGCCTTTATTCTGATGACCTACATGTTTAACCAATTGATTATACTTTGCATGAAAATCAAAGTGTTCTCTTTCCAGTTTAGTTTTGCTGTCAGTGCAATGCAAAATCTATTTCCCTGAATTAGGTTGCATTTCATTCATCTTTTATACATGAAATTGTAATGGTTCAAGGTTAATGATCTTTAAAGAAAATGTGTTGCTTACATTGTAACTACCTTATTTCAAAAGTATTCCAGAAAATAATGATTATTTCTAGCAGTATGAAAATGTGACATGTTTAAATCTTGGTAAAGTTGACTGAACTTTGCTTAGATTCAGTCAACAAAATGATTATTGAGTACCTTTCTAAATAAGTGTTTGGGATATTTTAGAATTGAATTAGTAAATTACAGATTAGCTTCTTTTAATGCAAGTGAATATAGTTTCTTTTAGAGAGACAGATGGGCTTCCCTGGTAGCTCAGCTGGTAAAGAATCCACCTGCAATGCAGGAGACGCTGGTTCTATTCCTGGGTCAGGAAGATCTGCTGGAGAAGGGATAGGCTGTCCACTCCAGTATTCTTGGGCTTCCCTTGTGGTTCAGCTGGTAAAAAAATCCACCTGCATTGTGGGAGACCTGGGTTTGTCCCTGAATTGGGAAGATCCCCTTGAAAAAGGAATGGCCACCAACTCCAGTATTCTGGCCTGGAGAACTCCATGGACTGTACAGTTCATGTGGTCACAAAGAGTCGGACATGTCTCAACAACTTTCACTTTCAGAGAGCCAGATAGATACAAAGTACTAAAGAAGTTCAGAGGAGGGAGAGTGTTACTGGATAGAGTACTAGCCCAATTCTCTTTATCTTCTTTCATACCTAGTTCTACTATATCTAGATCATGTCATTAGTTAATTATTTCTTCATTTATTAAACCTACAGTGTATAGGCCGGAGAAGGCAATGGCAAGCCACTCCAGTACTATTGCCTAGAAAATCCCATGGATGGAGGAGCCTGGTAGGCTGTAGTCCATGGGGTCGCTAAGGGTCAGACACGACTGAGCAACTTTACTTTCACTTTTCACTTTCACACATTGGAGAAGGAAATGGCAACCCACTCCAGTGTTCTTGCCTGGAGAATCCCAGGGACGGGGGAGCCTGGTGGGCTGCCGTCCATGGGGTCACACAGAGTCGGACATGACTGAAGTGACTTAGCAGCAGCAGCAGCAGCAGTAGCAGCACAGTGTATAGGCAATGTACTAGATATTGAGGATGTAAAATGAATATGGCCCCATTGCTTCCTTCACAGTGTTCAGTCTAATGGATCAGATAGTCATGGAAATAAATCATTATGACACAGTGTTTTTGTGTTATGCCAAAAGTCTGTGTAAAACTCTGAGAGACAAAGGAGAGGATAATAGCTCCACCTTCTGCCAAGGGTCATAGCATAGTATGCTGGTGAAATCTTAAGAAAGAAATTGGCATTTGCACTGAGCCTGGACAATTTGAAGGTCAAATAACATGCAATTGGTTGGGTGGATAGAAGAAGAAAAAATTCAACAAAAGGAATTACAAGAGCAAAGTCACTGTTATAAGCTATGTGTTTGCACTTCGAAAACCAGACCTGTTGTCTTCAAATATACTTTAAAAATAATTTAAATGTCTCATTTATTTTTTAACAGAGCCCTTGAACTAACTCTAAACTCAGAAAATGATTTACCTGGTCACAGACAACCAAGAAAACAGTCAAATTGTTAAAAGAAAAAGTTAAACTGAGTCTGACTGACACTTGTCTATTTAAAAATAACCATAGTATGTTTAAAGGATAAAACAGCCTATATTTTATTGTTATTGATTTGTATGGCTATTGATGTTTATTTTAAACTTTAACAGTTCTAAGATGTAAGAAAGTAGAGGATAAGTGAAATCTCCTGAATAAAAATTTGATAGTAAATAAACTCTTATCCCCCCACCCCCCCACAGATTTAGCAGCATTTACGCCCCACCAATTTCTGCTCAGTGCTTGTACACATGTGGGATGTACAAACAGTTCCCTGGTCATACTGTCCACTGCACAACTGCCACCAGAACACGTGGATCCCCCAGTTCTGACTGTCCTGGATGCTAGAACTGTATACATTCAGTAAGTAGAAACATCGTCCCTATCACACAGTGGTTCATGCAAGAATCCCAGTGAGTTCAATCAAGGGAAGGGTTTGTGACATAAAATTAATTTTATTGTGATTAAATGCACAGAAGTGATTAGTTCAGTGGATCTGGGAATCTTTGATTATCACTTGCCAACTTAATTTCCATTTTGTCTTTATGCAATCAAGCTGAGCCACACATGTATGTAGATTCTGTGCAAACTTCAAAAAGGAAAAAACTGACCACTTACATGACTGCTGTGGGCTTTTTTTATGTGAGGCATTATTTGCAATAATTTGGAATTGGCATAATTTTTTTTTCTTTTTGACTATAAAATGGGACTGTCTTGCTCCCCTAAAGTTGAAGTCAGAGAGATGCTTTCATATACTGGCATGTTCAGATTATTTTTGGTAATACTGGTTATTATCCATTTCTTAATATGTGAGGTACAAGGTATATTGCAGTACTTAACTAAAGCTTAAAAGACCTCTGCTCCCACTAGTTAGTACTTGTTTACATTAATCACTCTTCATCTTGTTTTTTTTCACCAGTTAAAGAGTTTGAATGGAACACAGTATGATGTTCATTCAAGCTGACAAACACAGATTTCATATCCTATTGTAACCTCCTCTGTTGGCTTTCAGTGTGTCCCAAGCTGAGCCCACTTTATTTACCTTAAAAAATTTCCCTCTACTCAAAGTATTTCTCAATTTACCAATTTCTGTCTATTCCACAAATTGTCCTACTCATTCCCATTGACACTTTGTAGCCCTCGTCTGGAATACCCTCTACTTTCCCTTCTGCTACCAATTCCAGTCCATCAAGTATATGATCTTATGTGTCCAGGTACTGTGTCACTTCATTCCAGAAGTCTTAGTTGACTACTTACTTCAGCCTTTCCAATCTCAACTTTCCTTCAGTAGTTGCATACTGAAATTCTGTGTTAGATTGCTGCATCTTTCAAGACAACTGTGACATGAAAATTATACAATTATCTCTCCCTCTCCTTTCTCAGAAGTTCTCAGACGTTCTGCTTCTCCCAATTGTTGTTCCATGGCCCGAATTCACAATCAAGTGCTCACTCCTACATTTTTGTATTACTAGCTAATTAAAATGATAATAACTAGAAAGCAGGCACTATGTCTTATTTCTATACCATTCAGAATAGACCTTTAATAACTACTTGGTATTTTTTAAGTGAATTACTTTTGAGCTCTTGGTGTGTTTCTTTACGATGGCATAAATCCAAGCTCATATGTGTCTTTTAAAAACCCTGCACATTTCAGATTTGACTTGAATGTATGATGATTATAATGCTATATTTTTTCATTCCCAGGTGGAAACAACCAAGAAAAGTAAATGGAATTCTGGAGCGCTATATATTATATATTTCAAATCACACACATGATTTTACAGTTTGGGATGTCATCTATAACAACACAGAACTTCTTCAGGATCACACTCTGCAGTACCTTTTACCTGGTAATAAATATCTCATCAAACTGGCAGTAAGTTCGCTTTATTTTTATCACTGTCTGTCCTCATCACTGTCCTTGCTGCTTCCCTTTTGTCTCATCTTCTCTCCATCTCTCACTTAAAAAAAAAAAATTCTCTTGTATTGCTATTTACACTGAAAACTCGCTTCACAAAGTGAAAATATTGCTGATCTAATACCTATGTATTTATTTTTTGTTATGCAAAATGATAGAATAACCATCCGAAATGAGATTTCTCCAAATCTAATTTGGGATTATCAGAAATTATTTCTTTTTTATTATTTGTAAAATGTCATAATTGTCGAGGGCTTTTCAGAAAATGCTTGGATTACTAGGGCTATTTCCCAATGGGGCTTGTATTCATTCAAAAAGCAATGCATGGTATGAAAATGTAGGTCTTATATTTTTAAATGAAGATTTAAATGACCCTCAAATATTCTTGATTGTTATTATATTCTGGTTTACATTACATTTCTATCTCAAAATAACAGTCACTTAATAAAACCCTAGAATCAACATAGTTTAGACAGGCAATAGCATTTTTTTAATGCAAAATAGCACTTTTACACAAAGATCTTTTAAAAGACCTTGATATTACTGTGGAATTTATACTCAGTAGTTTCCTTTTTTTTTTTTTTTGATGAAATATAATCTTTTTTAAGTTTAATAGCATATCTGAAAATAACTGAATATAAACATGAGATTGTCCCTATTTGTTTTAAACACACTCTTCATTTTATAGCAATACCTATATAAGGATATTTGCTTTGATAAATGCCATAGAAAATATTCTGCTCTTGATTATGAATAAATTTACATTTATGTAGACACTGTGTATGCATTCATTTTACTTAACATGCTCTTGAATGCTCTAAATATTATACCACGAGAAAATAAACTACATTCAACTGTTGCTAACTGTCTGACCTGACACCACAAAACAAGGGCAATCAGACAATGTTAAAAATTCTTTTCAGAACTGTCTCCATGTGCCTAGGTGTTCAGCACACAGATGGGTTTCTGAATCAGCAATTTAATTTCTTAGCTTTTTCACCCAAGATATAAGAAGTGTATTAACTTGATTTTCAAAAGCTAATACAGAAATCCACATCATTTCAAAACAGTGGTGATATCAAAATAAGAAAAGCTGCTGTTGCTTAGAAACAACCAAAATTAAACAGAAATTGTGTTACTCTTGGCTTTTATTAGAAGGAGGCAAAGGGTATGAAACAAAGTTCTACTTTCAAGACAATTTTTAGGATATTTTGCACAGTAAATGAAGACCCACCTGAATCTCTTATGTTTTATAAGTCTGTAATACCTTGAAAAATAAAGACAATTAGATTGGGAGTCCACTTTCTTGAGTTTTAATTCAGATTTGCTACTAACTGAATGACCTGAAAAATTCACTTAATTGCACTGAGTCTTATGTTCTTCAAGCCTAAAATTAGAACTTTGAATTAAGTGATTTTTAATGTATCTTTGAGCCCTAAAATTGTTTGATGCTAAAAAGTTGACCCCAAATAATATTCTGTGAAGTCAAAGGAGACCTGTCAGCCACTGAATAATGTTGATGCAAGATGTCATAAAGATGCAAGAGTCTTTGCCCTAAGTCTTGTTAGGAAAGTAAATTTCCTCATATTATTTTTTATTTCACTGTATTTTTAGGGCAGACTATACACTGACATATTTTCAGAAAGTATTCAACTAAAAGGTTTTTTACTTTAACTCTGTTAACAGGTAAATTAAATGAACCAGAACATTTTAGGTTCATCTTGGTTAATTGAGGAACTCGTGTATATTTCACGCTTTCAACAGGATAACTGGCTTTCAAGGTCATTAGATTAATAGATGGAGATCAGATTCTCAGCCAAGTGGAGCTGCCTTTGTAGATAGTCTTAGCATATTGACTGAGGACTAGGAAACAAAACATACAGGTACAAAGCATTTAGGCAGGCATTAGAGAAAAATACATGTGGGTTCCATATGATTAACTCCAGACTGGAGCAGGTATTTTACTTCATGTGGTTTTGTGTAGTTTTCCCTGTTGTTCGGTTAACTTGTGTCTGACTCTTTACGACCCCATGGACTGCAGCACACCAGACTTCCCTGTCCTTCACTGTCTCCCGGAGTTTGCTCTAACTCGTGTCCACTGAGTTGGTCCAACCATTTCAACCTCTGTCACAAACTTCTTCTCCTGCCCTCATCCCTTTCCCAGGGTCTTTTCCAGTGAGTTTTGCATCAGGTGGTCAAAGTATTGGAGCTTCAGCTTCAGCGTCAGTCCTTCCAATAAATATTCAGAATTGAATTCCTTTAGGATTGAAAGTGAAAGTGAAAGTCGCTCAGTTGTGTCTGATTGGTGTCTAACTCTTTGTGACCCCATGGACTGTACGGTCCATGGAAATCTCCAGGCCAGAATACTAGAGTGGGTAGCCTTTTCCTTCTCCAGGGGATCTTCCCAACCCAGGGTTCGAACCCAGGTCTCCCACATTGTGGGGGGATTCTTTACCAGCTGATCCACAAGGAAAGCACTAGAATACTGGAGTGGGTAGCCTATTCCTTCTCCAGTGGGTCTTCCTGACCCATGAATAGAACCAGGGTCTCCTGCGTTGTAGGCGGATTCTTTACCAAATAGACTATCATGGAAGCCCTTCCTTTAGGATTGACTGGTTTTTTCTCCTTGCTGTGTAAGGGACTCTCAAGAGTCTTCTCCCGCACCACATTTCAAAAGCATCAATTCTTTGGGATTTAGCCTTCTTTATGGTCCAACTCTCACATCTGTATTTGACTTTTCCAAAGGTCTGGAAAAACCATAGCTTTGACTATATGGTCATTTGTCAGAAAAGTTAAGTCTTTGTGATTTAATACATTCTCTAGGTTTGTCAGAGAAGGCAATGGCACCCCACTCCAGTACTCTTGCCTGGGAAATCCCATGAACGGCAGAGCCTGGTAGGCTACAGTCCATGGGGTCACAAAGAGTCGGACACGACTGAGCAACTTCACTTTCACTTTTCACTTTCATGCACTGGAGAAGGAAATGGCAGCCCATTCCAGTATTTTTGCTTGGAGAATCCCAGGGATGGGAGTCTGGTGGCCTGCTGACTATAGGGTCACACAGAGTCAGACACGACTGACGTGACTTAGCAGCAACAGCAGCTAGGTTTGTCATAGCTTTCCTTCCAAGGAGCAAGCATCTTTATGGCTACAGTCACCACCCACAGTAATTTTGGAGCCCATGAAAATAAAATCTGTCGCTGCTTCCACTTTTCCCCACTTTGATTTGCCATGAAGTGATGGGACCAGATGCCATGATCTTAGGCTTTTTAATGTTATATTATAAAATCCAAAGGGGTAGAGACTGCATATTTCAAAGTTTGTCTACAGAATTAAGCATAGTATCTGGAAACGAAGCTCATGAATGATTCTTGGATGAATGAATGAATGAACACTGAGAATATTTATTTCACAGAGAATCTGAGACCTGATATGAATCAAGTAACTTGCTGTAAAATGTCAGAGTTAGGGACTGTATTTTTCCAAATATATGCTCTTTGTCCTAGAAGAAATAGCATAATATTTTGCTGCATTTAACAAATGGTATTGCAAAGTGTCATAATTCCTAGTAAAGATAGTAAGCCAGCAATTAAATAAGGAGGCTAGTAAGACAGGCAGGTATCAAGGTATGTAAGGTTTGATAATAGTCATATTACTGCTAGACATTTGCCTCTTGATGAAGTTTGTGTTCAATATATTTCCTGGACAGATTCTTAGAAATGATGAGCTTTAAATTTTTGAAAGATCATTTCTAGATAACATGGCCTTTTACTTCATATGTTAAAATATGCTACATTCTTAACATCATCAGACCCTACTTATCTGAAAACAAACTGTTGTAAAAGAAAATGCTAGTTTTGGATGTTCTTAATATTCATAATTTCAAAAATAATTGATACACTTTTATTAGTTATGCATTTTATTGTACCAAAATTGAATCTCCTATTGGGACTGGATATTCTTCATTGCAGGGTAATAGTATAACTTTTCAATTTAAAACAACATGGTTGTAATTGATAAAGGTAATAGGGGATGGGTGAAACACCTTATTTTAACATCTCAGAGGCTTTCAAAGACCTTGCCAATTCATAAAGACATCTTTGATCAAGTCCAAAATTTTGTGTAGTTGTTCCAAGCCAAAATTTTAATCAACATTCAGTTGCATTGAATGTTGTGCTGGTAGGCCAAATAAGATACTGATTGGTTCATTTTCATTTAAATAGTATCAGTTAGATTCAGTTCAGTCGCTCAGTCATGTCTGACTCTTTGCAATCCCATGAATCACAGCACGCCAGGCCTCCCTGTCCATCACCAACTACCGGAGTTCACTCAAACTCATGTCCATCGAGTCGGTGATGCCATCCAGCCATCTCATTCTCTGTCGTCCCTGTCTCCTCCCACCCCCACACCCTCCCATCATCAGACTCTTTTCCAGTGAGTCAACTCATCGCATGAGGTGGCCAAAGTATTGGAGTTTCAGCTTTAGCATCAGTCCTTCCAATGAACATCCAGGGCTAATCTCCATTAGAATGGACTGGTTGGATCTCCTTGTAGTCCAAGGGACTCTCAAGAGTCTTCTCCAGCACCACAGTTTAAAAGCATCAATTCTTCAGTGATCAGCTATCTTCACAGTCCAACTCAGTTAGATTAGACCAACCAAAAGCAACTTTAAGAATATTTATTTCTCTATGAAGGAACTAAGATACCCTACTCACCTGGCCCTCTAAATGCATGCAAAAGGGATGTGGGGAAATAAAAGAACAAAATAAAATATTTTGCAGGTAATTCTGTTGTTTTAGCAGTCCCTTTGAAAATTTGAGTTCATTTACAAGAAAACTTTTCTCCAAATTCCTTTAATCCTTAAGAGGCTTTTTTATCAAGTTGCTAGTTTATGGGTCTTTGATGACACAGCTCAACAAACAGTCCTTCCAAAACAGAGTTCGTCCACATTTACTCCAGAATTTTCTATACCATAAAGTTCTCAAAACAAAGTAAATTTTAATTCACATTCTGTTTAAAATATATCTATATATATACAATGAAATGAAACATAGAACATACAGTGTTTCTTTGGGAGAGTTGGCAGGGGGAAATTCTCAGGCCATGAATAAGAAAAATATGGTGACAAATAGAGTATCAGAAATAAATTTCAGTGTGGGCTGAGTTTCAGAATATCATGCTGCAACATTTTTCCCCTCCTGACACCACCCTTATGGCAGAAAGTGAAGAGGAACTAAAAAGCCTCTTGATGAAAGTGAAAGAGGAGAGTGAAAAAATTGGCTTGAAGCTCAACATTTAGAAAACAAAGATCATGGCATCTGGTCCCATCACTTCATGGGAAATAGATGGGGAAACAGTGGAAACAGTGTCAGACTTCATTTTTTTGGGCTCCAAAATCACTGCAGATACTGATTGCAGTCATGAAATTAAAAGATGCTGACTCCTTGGAAGGAAAGTTATGACCAACCTAGATAGCATATTAAAAAGCAGAGACATTACTTTGCCAACCAAGGTCTCTCTAGTCAAGGCTATTGTTTTTCTAGTGGTCATGTATGGATGTGAGAGTTGGACTGTGAAGAAAGCTGATCCCCGAAGGATTGATGCTTTTGAACTGTGGTGCTGGAGAAGACTGTTGAGAGTCCCTTGGACTGCAAGGAGATCCAACCAGTCCATTCTAAAGGAGATCAGTCCTGGGTGTTCATTGGAAGGACTGATGCTAAAGCTGAAACTGCAATACTTTGGCCACCTCATGCGACGAGTTGATTCACTGGAAAAGAATCTGATGCTGGGAAAGGTTGGGGGCGGGAGGAGATGGGGACGACAGAGAATGAGATGGCTGGATGGCATCACCGACTCGATGGACATGAGTTTGAGTGTACTCCGGGAGTTGGTGATGGACAGGGAGGCCTGGCGTGGTGTGATTCATGGGGTCGCAGAGAGTCGTACATGACTGAGCGACTGAACTGAACTGAACTGAGCAAAAATAAAAGAAAATCTAGGATCCAAGTGGATGGATTTATCTCTTGCTATGCACTGAAAAGGATGTTCCTTTGATGATTTTCCTTCAATAACTCAGCTGTCTCACAACGCCTCTTTTTCTGCTATGTTTTCTGGTAGACTTTGAGCATACTGGAAATATTTTGTCTTAATTTTTCTGTTTTAATGTTCAGATAGTTTCTTCTTGAGCAAACAGTGACATGTCCTAGAATTTTGAATCACAAGCTCAATTGACTTCTCTTTATTTGCAAAGATTCTGTTCTCAGGAGGAGTATGGTTTACCTCTTACATAGATATGCACATCCCACAGCTGAGCATTAGAAGAAACCCACAGAGGTTAATTAGGTCCCCAATCTTAATGCAGTTTCATGCCCAGAAACTTGCTTATGCTGAGAAATTATACTCAAGACATGGGTTCCTGTTGTCTTCTTACAATAAGTGAAATTGATCTCCATGTCTACTGACCATTTACTGTCACTAACACTTTTAGCGAAGAATTTGCAACTATTTGCATAGATTTATAAATAGTATATTTCAATATAAGAAAATACCTTCAAAAGCCAGTCAGCTTTCTCCTGTCTTTAAGAAAAAATACCAACTTCTTTAAGTATCAAAAGTTTTTCCCTTCAATATCTAACTGAAAAGTAAAATCCAAGCCCAGTGTTTCATTTTTTTAGTGTTATTCATAGCTACCTTCAATGAAAATGAAAAACTGCTAGCTTTATAACTTGTCCTAGGATTTTGCTTCATTTTCTTACTGCTCTTGATGAAATTTAGTGCTTTTTGAAAGATTTTTATGTTTGTTTGTGTAATTACAGTTGTGACTTTAAAGGTATTGGAAAAAACTTTAGTTTTCAAATAACTGTTATGTAAAGACATAATTGCCAACATTTACTAGCAGATAGCGGCTGGAAAAACTGTATTCTAGAGAAAGGCTTATCAAAAAGTTATGTAGGGAATTCAGATTTCTTAATAATCTGAATCATTTATTTGGAATTATTGCCAGTTTACAATGAAAATGCACACAGAAGTTTCTGAATATCTTAACATCCATGATTCCATTTCTGGCATTACTATACCTCCTTCATTAGGGAATTGAGGGGTTCTGTGATCAGTTTAAGTTTGTTAGCCATATGATGAAGCTCAATTCCTCTGACACATCAGTTAATGACTTCACCCTTTAAGCCACTAAATGGTCATTCAACAACTGGTTCATTGCAAATTTATGAGAAATATTGTTTTATTTGATTTCACATTGTGTTGTACTTTAACCATATTGTTCACACTATTGGGGTTTCCCAAGCAGCAACTAGTGGTAAAGAATCTGCCTACCAATACAGGACATATAAGAGACATGGGTTAAATCCATGGGTCAGGAAGATCCCCTGGAGGAAGAAATGGCAACCCACTCCAGTATTCTTGACAGGAGAATCTCGTGGACAGAGGAGCCTGGCGGGCTGCAGCCCATGGGGTTGCAAAGATTTGAACACAATCGAGCATCTGAGCACTTAACATATTTTCTGTGTATCTTTTTTTTTTTTCTAGAAATCATGTGTTTTATCTTGAAGTAGCATTCATTCTCTAGTATTTTTCTCATGGGTATATATTCGTTTGAGTCATTCTAGGAAGCTTTCTGTGAGGATAATTTCATTGTGACTATTCACATGGTCAATATATGCCCCATCTCTGGATTCTAACATGGAATGTAATTCATACATTCTTGCACTCAGGGTTATTATTTAGTTTTTGGAGGTGGCTATCTCATGTCCTTGGGATCGCTAGGAGTCGGACACTACTGAGCGACTTCACTTTCACTTTCATGCATTGGAGAAGGAAATGGCAACCCACTCCAGTGTTCTTGCCTGGAGAATCCCAGGGATGGGGGAGCCTGGTGGGCTGCCATCTATGGGGTCGCACAGAGTCGGATTCAACTGAAGTGACTTAGCAGCAGCATCTCATGTCCTAAAAAGCAAACTAACTAAATATTTCACCCCATCATTGAAACAAATTTATTTGTGGGTAGGGGACAGAGACAGAATTATTTCAAAGGATCTGAAACCCTTATAATGAACTCTCTCTTCAATGCCCATCTAAACTTTGGGGCCCCAGAGTGATATGTGCTTTTTTTGCCTCTCTGTCCAGGCTTGCACAGGGGGCGGGTGCACAGTGAGTAAGGCCAGCCAGGCCCTGACTGAGGAGAGGACCCCCGAAGGCGTGCCGGCTCCCAGAGTGAACCCAGACTCCTCTCACTCCTTTAACATCTCCTGGACTGAGCCTGAGTATCCGAATGGTAAGTGAACTCTTTTAGCCTCAAGTTAAAAAGATGATTAGCAAAGGTAAATTAATATTCTAAATGGCAGCTTATATGTGGTGCTTAATTTTTAATGATCATTTTAGCACATAAAATACCTGAGATAGTATCATTGTCTGTAGTTGGAAGATTGTGGTTTTTAGGCTCACATGCAGTTTTGGTGGCTCAAAAGTGCTCCCTTTTGATAGTTCTTATGTACTGCATCTTATGGTTTCCTATGTTCCGGGAGAGGTGAAGAGAACAAACCTGGATTCCCAAAGAACGCCCTTGTGAGAGTGACATTATATTTTCAATGACTTTCTGTTTTTGACAGTCATAACTTCTTTCTTGGAGAAGTAGGGAGGTAGAAAGTTCATGCACATATTGTATTTCAAAATGCTCTTGCTTTAATAAGTTTATCTTAAAAGAGAACACTTGGAACTTTGTATTTTTAATATGTTATTTATAAATATTTCAGCATGAGGCTTTTGAACAATGCATACATTAAGTATATATACATTTATTCTTGTTTGACTTGAAATGGATTGTATATATTTCTAAGTGATATATATCTGCCTTTGCGTAGTTTAGAGAATTAGATCAGCCAGTTAGAGTTTGCTAAAATAAAATCTTATTTAAAGAATTTGTAGTAACTTGGGATAGAAATTGCTTCATTAATTTATTGGAAATATCTTTAATTTACAACCAGCATAGTGTCATTTTTCCACACTGGTCAAGCTTACATAACGTCAAATTTTGCTCCTCTTTAAGACAAACATCAAGAAGACTTTTAATATCATAGAAACTGTTTTAAGTAACTCATTACTGAAAATTGAAATGGCTTATTTTAGCATATCCAGAAAGAAAGAAAAAGAATTACAATTGTATTAGTTTGTTTTGTGTTTACTATGATATTAATTATTCCAGTCATCTTATTTTAATTAAACTTTTGGCAAATGCACGAGATATATTTGAGGTAATGGAGAGAGCTCTAATAATTAGAGTGAGTGATCATCTCTGCTCTTGAAGTAATCCCTGTACTATTACAAATTTCCTAACAACAACAAAAAAATGAGTATCTGTTTGATACTTAAATGGTTAATCTTATCATGCTTTGTGCTCCACAAAGAATTCCAGTCCATAGATGGCAAAGAAAATGTTAATGATTTACCCCAACTGGATTGCTTTTAAATGCTATTATATGATTTGTATGGTATTAATAGACACTTTCCTTCATCCTAATCTGTGGTTGCCACTATCATTGAACCTAGAATCCTAGGTTGAATAAAGAATACTTTCTACATTTTGAAGAATTTTTGTGCATTATGTTTTATATATTTATAAGCAACTTTAAAATATATTCATTGAACAATAGGAATTTGTGAGATTTAGAAGATTGGTGCTGACATGTTTGCTCATTCTAAAGTCTTTTGTTTAATCACATCAGAGTTTTCAGAGCTTTTACTGTGGGGTAATGGTTAGATATTTTTTAGTAATAGTTTTCATTAAAAAATTTCTTCTCCCCTCTACTTATCTCCCCACTCTCCTCAAATTTTCCAGTGTTTTATTCAAATTGTCCATTGTCTAGAGAAAGATAATCTGATGGTTAGAGAACATCTTGTCACTTCATCAGTTTTTAAAGCTCCTATGCTGCTGCTGCTGCTGCTAAGTCACTTCAGTCGTGTCCGACTCTGTGTGACCCCATAGACAGAAGCCCACCAGGCTCCCCCTTCCCTGGGATTCTCCAGGCAAGAACACTGGAGTGGGTTGCCATTTCCTTCTCCAGTGTGTGAAAGTGGAAAGTGAAAAGTGAAAGTGAAGTCGCTCAGTCGTGTCCGACCCCCAGCGACCCCACGGACCGCAGCCTACCAGGCTCCTCCATCCATGGGATTTTCTAGGCAACAGTACTGGAGTGGCTTGCCATTGCCTTCTCTGAAAGCTCCTATACGTCCCCCTAAACACCCAAAGAATAAAGTCCAGATTCTTTAGTCAGACATTCAGATAACCCCCAACTTGTGGCTCAACCTGCACTGGTACAGTGTTGTAGCATGCTTTCCATTTTAGCTGCCTGGGATACTTACAGCTTGGTGTAGGGTTGAAAATCTTTGGTATGATATCAAATAGGCCTAGAGACAGATGTTATGTCTGATGAGAAGTAACTGGGTAACTTTAGAAAATTTACTAAATTCATGAAGCCCAGTTTCCTTGGATTATAAAATTGGAGTTAACAATCTCAACCATCTCTCCATGTTTATCTGGAGAATTCTAACTCACTCCTTGGGGCTAAATATAGGCCTCCTATTTTATGAAATCATTCCACCCTTTCTTGAATGTAAATCAAGCTTCCCATCTTCTCTTGACCATATGACCTCTTCCTTTGCCTTCATCATGACACATACCTCATTCATCCTTGGATCAAATTTATCTGAGTACATGTCCAACACACCTACTGGATGATGCGGGTGCTGTGTGCTCACTCAGTTGTGTCTGACTCCTTCCAACCCCTATGGACTGTAGTCTGCCAGGCTCCTCTGTCCATGGGAGAAGAATACTGGAGGGGTTGCCATTTTCTACTCCAGGGGATCCTCATGACCAGGGATCAAACCCACATCTCTTGTTTCCTGCATTGCAGGTAGATTCTTTACTGCTGCGCCATCAGGGAAGCCCTAACAGATGATGTTAAGGATCACAAATCATTTATTTCTTTTTTCCTTCATGAAGCCTAGCACAATGGAGTACTTTCTGTCGGGACCTAATAATACTTATTTCATTTAGTTGCTTCTTGTGAAAATTTCATTTAATCAGTGGCATACATACTGTAGAGTCTTTACTCTCTGATGATGCCAACAGAGAGGGTAGAAGTAGTTACAGGTCAGTTTCTGAAATGTATTTGTTTGAAATGTATGTGTTCCCAAAATATATTTTTTAGCCGTGCAGAGTCTGGGACTAGGGTTGGTCTTTATAGAATTTGGATTTTGCATTTGAATTAAGAATTTAAAATTTTTTTCTTCTCAAGCATGCCTTCCCTGGTGGCTTAGATGATAAAGTGTCTGCCCACAATGCAGGAGACCGGGGTTCGATCCCAGGGTCAGGAAGATCCCCTGGAGAAGGAAATGGCAACCCACTCCATTATTCTTGCTTGGAAAATCCCATGAATGGAGGAGCCTGGTAGACTACAGTCCATGGGGTCACAGAGAGTCGGACATGACTGAGCAACTTCACAAGCATGCCTAGTGCAAACATAATGGAACTAGGTCCATATTAAAATATAGCTGCATTGTGGTTGCTTTCTTATTTCTGAATATGCTGCAGAAGAGTAATACAATTGGAAAATAAAATAGGTTTCAATCTTACGTTACTAAAGATACCTTTTCAAATGATTTTCTCAAACCTGTCTGATTATTAGAACCATCTGGGGGACACTGACTGGAGGAGTGGATTCTAGTGCTCCAACCAAAGATGTGAATCATCATAAATACCCCATTGACTTGTTGTCTTCAAAATACTGGATTAGTGCTGCGGACTTCTCTGGTGGTCCAGTGGTTAAGTTGCCATGAGTCCACTGCAGGAGACATGGATTCAATTCCTGGTTAGGGAACTAGGGTCCCACATGCCTATGGCATAGTCAAAATAAAAGTTGAGTTACAGCCAAGTTTATAAACACATTTAGACTGTCATGTTGTGTAACAGGTACTGATTGTCTGATTTTGCACACGCTAGGCTCCAAAATCTTGACTTTTTTGGTCAGTCATATACCTAAATAGATTATTTTATTAGGACTTTACAAACATGAGAAAGAAATGTTAAGAAACAGTAAACTGACTTTCTGTAATAAGAAATATTTCTAAATGCATACCTATATGTGACAAAATATATATGTTTTGAGGGCTGGGAAAGACTGAGGGCAGGAGGAGAAGTGGGCAACAGAGGATGAGATGGATGGATGGCATTACTATCTCAGTGAACATGAACTGAGTCGGAGAGATAGTGAAGGACAGGGAAACCTGGCATGCTGCAGTCTACAGGATCACAAAGAGTTGGACATGACTGAGCAACCGAATAACAATAATGACAAAATCTGAAAAGTTTAAAGGTGTTATATAAATATCCAGTTTTTACCCATCAAGCAGTTGGTGACCTTTAGCCAGCATGGCTTAGGAAACAGACTCTGCTTTATAACTGATTCTGATTTAAACAATCAGCTCCTACTCATTAAAGCCTGGGGAAAACCCTTTCCTGGGGCTTAGGAGAATTGCCTCTTGCTTTATTTGGTTCCATCCTCCTCTTTTCTCTGCAGCTGGGTCCTGCTCCACAGCTTGTGGTGGGAAGTTTGCTCTTTGCTTCAGGACATGCTCCATATTCTGAGAGAACTCTTCTTATTCTGGCATCTTTTGTTCAGTGCTATCCCAGCCACTCTTGTGTCAGAATAGTGCCTGACACATAATCAGTGCGCCATTAAAAATATGTTGATTATCACTGTCAAAAAAAAAAAACAGAAAATAACAGGTGCTGACAAGGACAAAGAGAAATTAGAAAACTTTTTCATTATTGGTGGGAATGCAGATTGATGCAGCTGTTATGTGAACCAGTATGGAAAAATCTTCAAAATATTAAGAATAAAATTGTTATATGATATAGCAATCCCACTTCTGAGTATTTAGCCAAAAGAATTGAAAACAGGATCTTGAAGAGATATTTGTACACCCATGTTCATTGCAGAGTTATTCACAATAGTCAAGAGATGGAGGGAACCCAATGTTCATGGACAAATGAATGGATAAATAAAATCTTGCATATGTCTGCAATGGAATATTATTCCACCTTTAAAAATAGGAGGACACTATCACATGTTACAACATGGACGAAATTTGAGAACATTATGCTGAGTAAAACCTGTCATGTAAAGAGATATGACATGATTCCATATATATGCAGTATCTAAAGTAGTCAAATACATAGAGAGAGACTTGGATACCAGGAGTTGGGAGTTGGCAGGGAGGGGAATGGAGAGTTGCTGTTCAGTGAATATAAGGTTTCAGTTTTATAAGATGAGAAAGTTCTAGAGATCTTGCCCAACAAGGTGTCTGCAATTAATATTAATACTACTATCAGTTTAGTTCAGTTCAGTCGCTCAGTCGTGTCCGACTCTGCGACCCCATGAATCACAGCACGCCAGACTGTCCCTTTAAATGCTTAAGATGGTAAATTTCATGTTCTGTTTTCTCAACAAAAATTTTTACAAATGTAGGGAGGATATAATAGAATGCAATAAACTTTAAATAAACCAGAAAAAAAATCAAGATTAAGGGCTGTTTTAGTTTAGACCAATTAACAAACTTTTAATAGTCACATAAAGAAATATGCACAAAATTGTTAAACAAGCGTGAGATCACACTATTTGTCTTGTGCAACTTCCTTTTCTCACCTAGTATGGTAGAAGCATCTTTCCATAACAGTTAAGTGTAGCTCAGCTTCATTCTTTTGAAAGGCAGAGTAGAATCCCATTGAATGAAGCCACAGCTTATATGACCCATCTTTTATTGATAGACATTTAAGTTTCCATAATTTTGCTGTCATAAAGAATGCTGCTTACTTTTCATTGCCTTAGACTGCCAAGTCCATTCTTTAAGTACTGGGTCATTATCACTTGATTCACACCTAAGGCTCTGCTTCCTTCAAATGTGTCCTACTTAATTCTGGTGACTTGCTTCACACACCTGCAAAAAATGGTGCTGTGACACTCTAGCTCCTTTTCTTTACTCATAGCCCTTTGTGTCCACATTCCCTCTGGCAGAGGTGTTCTTTGTAGGCTGCAACTACAGGCAGGATTTTAAAACCTCTGAAAATAGCTACTTTTTGGTCCGAGGTAGATAAGAATCATTTATTCTGTAGGGTCTTGATTCTCCCTTTGTTATACCATTAGCCTGCAAGGAAATGTAGCACAAAGGGTTACTGTCTAAGGAATGTGTGACCTGTGTTGTGTAGATTACAATTGCATATTAGAATTATGCTTTGGGGAGCTTCCAAATTCTCATGAGCTGTATCTCCTTCAGAAGCTTCAGTCATAGAGTCTGGAAATATGTTTATTCCTCCCACTTGAGGTCTACTTTGCTAAAATCAGCATGCTTATCTGACCCTGCCAAACTTATTCCTCATCGTCTAGCATAATTTTGTTGTAGTTTAGTCTCTGTCATGTCCAACTCTTTTGTGACCACATGGACTGTAGCCTGCCAGGCTCCTCTGTCCATGGGATTTTCCAAGCCAGAATACTTGAATGGGGTGCCATTTCCTTCTCCAGGACATCTTCCTAACCCAGGGATCAAACCTGCATTTCTTGCATTGGCAGTTGGATTCTTTACCACTGAGCCACCAGAAAAGCCCATATCTAGCATATTTGGTAACATTTTAAACTGATTAGAATAAACGTATTTTTAAAATACTAAAAGTATAAAACTAAAAGTATAAAAATTAAATTCTTATCCTTTATTAATGCTTAGAATTTCTTGTAACTCTCTACTATCTTTCCCTATGTAAATTTACGTAAAATAATTACCCTGTTAGACTGTGACCCACATGAGGGCATGGATTCTATTCACCTTGTTTGCTGTTCTAGTCTCCAGGTTTGGCAGGATGCCAATCAAGGAGGAGATGGATATTAAATAGCTATTGGATGGATTCATGTTTACTGATCCCAGGGACAATATTAAAGTAGTAATTGTGTTGATGTGAGAAGCACCAGCGTATACATACAGTACACGTAAATACACATTGACAACACATCTTATAATTATGTAATATAGGTGGGTGGTTTCAAAGGAAGTGGAAAGCCATCTCCATCATGGCCTGCTGAAGGCGCAAAATATATATTAGAGACCCAGGCATTTGGCATATGAATTCTTCAGCCTGGTGATTCTTAGATGTGCTGAAAAGAGACAGACAGCACACCATGCTGGGTCTGCTTTGCATGCCAGTGTGAGAGGCTGTATTATCATATTGTCACTGCCATCATGATCTGCTAAAGACAGAATGGGCATGAGATTTGAGTACCCATTAAACAAGTGTCCCAGGGTCTCCTTGAGAAAGGGAATAATGCTTGAGGAACCTATGGAAACATTTTTCTAGTTCAGCCTTTTATACTGACCCAGCTTTGTGAGAGTTTATACACAGACATGTATCAAGGAAGTGGCAATAATTTCAATAAGGATAGAAAAATTTTAAGAAGTTGATTATTTTTGCAGGCTTATTGATGTATAATACCATGAAGACAATATAACATTATTGAAAGAATGTTTAGTTCAGTTTTTTGAGCATATGTTAATACATATCACTTATAGGAATGGGTGGTAAGCATACCAATTAACTGAATGTGCTGTCCTTCACATTAGGAAAGGATGTAGAGAAATAAAATTTTAAATGTATATACATGAACGTGTTTGGGTAAGTGCTAATTAAGTGCTCTACCCATGTAGAAAAAGAAGTATTTGATTTTCTGCTAATACTAATAATAGTAATAGCTACAATATATAACTATGTGCCAGATACTTTCACTTTCATAACTAGCCCATGAAATAGGTACAACATTCAGATGTGGAAATGCAAATTTATAAATATTAAGCAACTTAATTATTCTAGGCAAGATAGCTAGTTGATTAGGAATGTAATATAAAACAAAGTGTGAATGACACAAAAATGCATGATTTTATTTATCAAACCTTTCTGCTTCTACTTTTTGTGTAGAAATGCTTATAATGTAGGATTCTATGTAGCCATGTGAAATACATACAGAATTTTTCTAAGATACTCTTCCTGGTTGAGTATCTCATTCTCAGAGCCAATGTTCTACATTTCTAAGATCTCTGTCCTGATTTTTGTCTGGTTTCAAGGGTTAACTGTTTTTAACTTTTATTTTGAACTAACTTTAAATAGCCTGAATATGAATCTATTTTCCTTCCTGTAAATGCTCATATTTCATAGAAGGAACGGATTATAGAATTTGGTGAATCACTTAGGAAAATGGCTTGACAGTTTTGAGCAAACCTTGTGTAACTTTTATGAAACACCTCCCATCAGTTTGTCAGGTAGAATTTCCCAAGCACAGTCTTTTTCAGATTCCGTTGATTCCATTTTTAGGAGAGTATACCGGTAATAAGGCATTCTTCCACATTGTGAAAGCTGTTCTCTCTTTTCCTTTTTAATTGAAGGATCAAGTATTCACACAGGGAAATATCTGCCACATTCAATCATCATCCGGACCTTGGGGGGAAACCTCAGTTGATATTCACATTGCCACACTGCGCTGGAAAAAACAAACAAATATGTTTGGAGCATCTATATTCACTATGCATGTTATTTTTATGACACACCAAAGCATTGTTGTTTAATTCTTACAGTAAACAGAATTCTTCAGTGTACACAGAGATACCTAGTATTAAATTTATATCATATTGTACTTGTATTGAATTTCCTTGGTTATATATGACAACCTATTGGGCACCTTAGGAAATACAATTTGACATAACCTGATGAAGAGGCACAAAGATATATATCCCAGTGGATGTGCTTTATGGACAATTATGATTCAGCTTCCCTGTGAAAATTAAACACCTTAAAAATTCTACCATTATGGAAAGAGAAAGGTGATAAACTTCAAACTGCTTATGATAGTGAGCCAGTGGGAATTAAGTATCCATTTTGTGGATTATCCATAGAAGAACTGAATTTGTAGAACTGCATTAAATAACCTGATATTCCATACCTCACAACATAATATTTTTATTTTTTCATAGCTATCTTAGTGATTATTAGCACAAGAGAATAAGAAAAAAGCACAAAAATATGATATAATGCAACATAATTTCCCTTAATGTTTTTATGTTGCATGTTTTTCTTTTACTTCTTTAGATACTTCCTGTATTTTCCTGCACTCAGACCTGCATCCTACTAGACTGACCTTTACTCACAGCATCAGTGGACTTCCTCTCTCTCTCTTCCTTTTGGTTGTCCCTGGGCAGCAAGAGCAAGAGATGAAAGAGTCAGAGGAGAAAAGAGTCTCAGAACTTTCTACCAGGCTCTGGGCTCCAGGGTGGCCTTCCTCCACCAAAGGCTACAGCTCTTATCCAGTGGCCCTTTCCTGTCACTCCAGTTCTTTCTCTAGCTTCCTGAGTCTGTTCTCTTCCTTTACCCTGAAAACGTAAGGATATTTATTGGCACCTAGGAGCCCTGACAGTTACTACCTGGGGATGCATTATTATCACTTGCTGCTTTCCTTTAACACTACCCACATCTTTGTAAATAGTGCCTTCACTAAACTATTCTCAATAGTCCATTTTAGTTGTCATCAGATTTCTACTGAGATCCTGACTGGTGCCTAAATCTCATTTAATCCACTCTTTACACACAGATTGGGAGTGGGGTGGGGGAACTGGGTGTGGGATAAATGTAAAAGCTTTCCCTTATTCTGAGGCTGACAAAAGTAAATAAGTAATCAAACAAAGTCTATCTTGTTGCACTTTCTTTTGGCACAGTAGACATTTTTAAAGTAAATAAGGACAGCCGTGCTTAAAAGTTCTAGATGCAGGTTGATTATTTAATATTCCTGTGATATTTCATTTTTAAATAGCAATCCACTTGTATCTCATTGAAAGCTTTCAATTTATTATTATGAAATCTTTATTCAGTTCAGTTCAGTCTCTTAGTCGTGTCTGACTCTTTGCGACCCCATGAATCACAGCACGCCAGGCCTCCCTGTCCATCACCAGCTCCCAGAGTTCAGTCAAACTCATGTCCATTGAGTCGGTGATGCCATCCAGCCATCTTATCCTCTGTCGTCCCCTTCTCCTCCTGCCCACAATTCCTCCCAGCATCAGGGTCTTGTCCAGTGAGTCAACTCGTCTCATGAGATGGCCAAAGTATTGGAGTTTCACTTCAACATAAGTCCTTCCAATGAACACCCAGGACTGATCTCCTTTAGAATGGACTGGTTGGATCTCTTTGTAGTCCAAGGGACTCTCAAGAGTCTTCAGCACCACAATTCAAAAGCATCAATTCTTCGGCGATCAGCTTTCTTCACAGTCCAACTCTCACATCCATACATGAACACGGGAAAAACCATAGCCTTGACTAGACAGATCTTTGTTGGCAAAGTAAGGAGTAAGTGTCTTTTAATTTCATGGCTGCAATCAGCATCTGCAGTTATTTTGGAGCCCTAAAAAATAAAGTCTGACACTGTTTCTACTGTTTCCCCATCTATTTCCCATGAAGTGATGGGACCAGATGCCATGATCTTTGTTTTCTGAATGTTGAGCTTTAAGCCAACTTTTTCACTCTCCTCTTTCACTTTCATCAAGAGGCTTTTGAGTTCCTCTTCACTTTCTGCCATAAGGGTGGTGTCATCTGCATATCTGAGGTAATTGATATTTCTCCTGGCAATCTTGATTCCAGCTTGTGCTTCTTCCAGCCCAGCGTTCCTCATGATGTACTCTGCATAGAAGTTAAATAAGCAGGGTGACAATATACAGCCTTGATGTATTCCTTTTCCTATTTGGAACCAGTCTGTTTTTCCATGTCCAGTTCTAACTGTTGCTTCCTGACCTGCATACAGTTTTCTCAAGTGGCAGGTCCGGTGGTCTGGTATTCCCATCTCTTTCAGAATGTTCCACAGTTTATTGTGATCCATACAGTCAAAGGCTTTGGCATAGTCAATAAAGCAGAAATAGATGTTTTTCTGGAACTCTCTTGCTTTTTCCATGGTCCAGCAGATGTTGGCAATTTGATCTCTGGTTCCTCTGCCTTTTCTAAAACCATCTTGAACATCTGGAAGTTCACAGTTCACATATTGCTGAAGCCTGGCTTGGAGAATTTTGAGCATGACTTTACTAGCGTGTGAGATGAGTGCAACTGTGCGGTAGTTTGAGCATTCTTTGGCATTGACTTTCTTTGGGACTGGGATGAAAACTGACCTTTTCCAGTCCTGTGGCCACTGCTGAGTTTTCCAAATTTCCTGGCATATTGAGTGCAGCATTTTGACAGCATCGTCTATCAGGATTTGAAATAGTTCAACTGGAATTCCATATTATAACTAATCAAATAACAGCTTATGAAATTTTTCTTGATGAAGTTGCTTCAAGTGCAAGTTCAAAGATCAGTGTCTCAAATAAGCCTTATCTCCTAGCATACCTGGACTAGGTTAGTATCTGCCTTCCTTCCCTCACCACCCCACCTTGTTTTCTTCTGGTTCTCTTGTTAATCAGTTTTACATACACATAATGCTTTTAGTCTGTCTTTTCACTTAGACTGAAAATTTTCTGAAGGCAGGGGCCAGGACTGTTTTGATCATGTCTGTATTCCAAGCATGCCTGACACAAAGTACCTCCTCCATAAATATTTGCTGACGAATCAGATTACTGCGGTGACTCTGTGGTAAAGAATCTCCCGCCAAGCAGGAGATATGGGTTTGATCCCTGGGTCAGGAAGATCCCATGAAGAAGGAAATGGCAACCTCCTCCAATATTCTTGCCTGGGAAGTCCTATGGACAGAGGATCCTGGTGGACTACAGTCCGTGGCTTTGCAAAGAGTTGGACATGAGTTAGCAAATAAACAACAACAGATTGCTACACTAGTGGATTACCAAAAATCAAAGCCCAATAGATTTTTTTTCAAAAATTATGTTATAGCTTTTAGTAAGTAGCTGTTTGTTTCACATTGCACTCCTGGGCTTGACTAGGGTAGAGGAGGAATATTACATGAAGAGTTAGCAAACACATTTAAGAAATTGCTAGGTGGTAGGATGAATGGATAAAAAAGATGTGGTACATATATAATACAACAGAATATTACTCAGCCACTAAAAGAATGAAACAGTGCCATTTGCCACAACATGGATGGAACTCAATGTTGTCATACTAAGTGAAGAAAGTCAGACAAAGACAAACATCATATATCACTTATATGCAGGATCTTAAAAAAATGATACAAATGAACTTGTTTACAAAATAGACTCACAGGCTTATGGAATGAATTTAAGATTTCTGGGGGGAAGGATTTGGGGGATAAATTGGAAGCCTGTAAACGGTTCATGGGGTCGCAAAGAGTCGGACACGACTGAGCGGCTGAACTGAACTGAACTGAATTGACATGTACACACTGCTATACATATTTAAAATAATAGATAACCAATAGGGACCTACTGTATAGCTCAAAGAACTCTGTTCAATACTACATAATAACCTAAGTGGGAAAAAATTTGGGAAAGAATAGATATATGTATCAGTGCAACTGACTCTGCTATACACCTGACACTAATACAACATTGTTAATCAGCAGTACTTCAATATGAAATAAATAGGAAAAAAAAGAGAAATTGCTAGGTGATGACAGACAGAAAACAGGTAAGGAATATAGATTTGTCTCAAGTATATTTTTGAGAGGTGTGCAGATTATTTGTTTTTACAAGACATGTGCAGTTTGTGACATAGAGCAGAATAGGAGGGACAGTCTAAGGAGAGATTCTCATAACGGACTGGCCTTGAACTCACTCACCCTGGAAGAGAGGAACAGGTCTAAGCTCGTGCCTTTGCATTCATAACACTAATTCCTAAGGGACTTCCATATACACTCATTTGATTCTCACGTTCACTCGGTCAGACCACTAAGGCAGGGAATGGAGCCCTAATTTTATTGATGAGGAAATAAAAACTTGGAAAATGTGAGCTCCCTGATCAAGTTTTAAACCTGTGTGGTCATGAGAGAATGGCCGTGTGCAGTGAGAAATTTCTTGAAAGGGCAGCGACCAGCTGGAGAGCCTTCCACTTTGCCCTCTGATTTTATGTCTGCAGCTTACTTGTTCTCCACAGCATTTAGGAGAGTGTCTAGAACATAGTAGATGCTTCATACCGTGTTGATTGAATCAATAATCATGTACAGGTATAGGCATAAAATAGACACTTAAAAATGATTGCCCGTAAATGTGTATTTCTGCACTTTGATATTTTTCCTCCTGACACATCTGGAGTAAACATCTTTTCATGTCAGTATATAACTTGCCCTCATTTTTTTCTTGTTTACTTGAAAGTCGTTGAGTAAAACCATAGCTCTAAAGAAATGTACTCAGTCTCATTAATAAGTTGGGAAATAAAAAATAATACCAAATCAAGATAACATTTTATGCAAAAAACACTCACAATTGATGGTATAGAATGATGACTCACAGACACTATTGATGTTAATAGGAATTGATGCACTTTGAAAAAGAGTTGAGTTTTGTCTAGTAAAGTTAAATATATCCCAACAACTCCACTTCAAAATCTATACCTTAGGAAACTTGTACACATGAGCCTCAGGACACGTGTACAAAAATGCTTATAGCTACAAATCTATCAACCAAAGTGTGGAAATAATCTAAGTATGAACAGTAGAATAGATATATAAATTATACAGCAATGAAAATGAATGAAGTATGGCTATCCTTAACAATATGAAGAGAATCCAGGCATGTTATGTTGAACAAAAGAAGATGCAAAAAATGCATAAATCTGATTTCAAATACAAAGTAGAAAGCCACACAAAGCTTCTTTGTAATAGGGATGATTTCCTAGGTAGAGAAGTAAGAACATGGCTCTTAGAGTCAACCAAGTTGTCACCCTCCAGCTGGTTGGTAAGGAGGAAGGGTGGGTGGAAGGATTGGAATCACAAAGGACTCATAGGAAATTTCTGGGGTACTTAGCAGTATTCTGTGCTGTAACCTTGATGATGGTTATAAGAGCTTTTCTCTTTGTTTTAAAAGCATAACATTTTATGTACTTCTTTTATTATTTTTTATTACATAATTTTTAAAAGATAGAAAAAAAATGGGTCTCAAACCTGTTTTTCTCACCTATAAAGGGAAAGTAAAACTCTTTCTGCTTTCAAGAATATTTCCTAAGGACCAAGGTATCTGATTAAACAGTTGTTTTTTTCATCAACTTCTGAATTTCAAAGGTTTGCTTCTTCTGTCATATTCCCCAACATGACAGTTTTTGTTTTTTATTTTAATTAAGTATTGTATTTTCAGATAATTCAAGATTTACATGCAGTTGTAGGAGATAATGCAAAAAGACCCCATTACCTTTTGTCTAGTTTCCCTAAATGGCAACATCTTCCAAAGCTATGGAACACTATTATAATCACTTATTATAATAATAATAAGATTTTGATATTGATTCAGTCAAGATACAAAACAGAGGTATGACTTTTTTAATCCTCAAATTGAAAAACATTCCCTTTCTAAATCATTAGAGTCCAGTTAGTGTTTTGGTGGCAGATTTTTATGAATTTTTTTGTTGCTGACTTCACAGTCCATCTCCGTTAAAGATAGACCCTTCTTTTTTCTGACTAGTGACACAGCATATCAGTGTAACATATCCCAGTCCTAAGCTCATAAGTTTGTTTCATTAAAGAAGAGAAAGTACAGTTGATCCTGGAACAATGTGGGAGGAAAGGATACTGATTCCCCAGGCGGTAGAAAAGCTGTATAAAATTCTCTCTTGGCATCTGGAGGGGATTGGTTCCAGTGTGCTCAAATCTCCACAGTAACCTCTCCATATTCCCAATTCTGTATCCTTGAATTCAACCAATTGTCAGTTGTGAAAGTGAAGTCACTCAGTCATGTCCGACTCTTTGTGACCCCATGAACTGTAGCCTACCAGGCTCCTCCATCCATGGGATTTTCCAGGCAAGAGTACTGGAGTGGGTTGCCATTTCATTCTCCAGGAGATCTTTCCGACCCAGGGATTGAACCCAGGTCTCCTGCATTGTAGGCAGATGCTTTACTGTCTGAGCCACCATGGAAGTAGAGTGTCTCTGTAAATTGTATAGTACTGTATTTATCTTTTTTAAAAAGTTCACGTGTAAGTGAACCCACACAGTTCAAATCCATGTTGTTCAATTTCAAGGTCAGCTGTATATAAAAGTGTTAAAGATATTACTCTTAGAATATGCCATGCCCTAAATGTGAAATGTGGCATTCCCATATCCCTGCGTAGGTCACAACTACTTAAGATCCGTTCAGGAAGATGTGTGTTTAAAAATTATTACTTTTTCTTTTTAGAATTTTCAGCTATCCCACTTCTCCCTATTTCCATGGTCTTCCTTATGCCAGTCTGTTATATATGTCATTCTAGGTTAATTTTTCTAAGGAAGGCTTTCATTATGCCCCTGGTTAGTACATGAAAATGTGAAAATGTTGATGGTTCTCCTTTGTATCATAAAATTCCAATTCCTTCAAACGGCATTCGAGGTCCTAACTTCCCTTTGAAGGCTTATTTCTATTAAACTTGAACCAATTACAACAACAAAAAATAACAAAGTACTGGTCTATTCAGGATATCTTTACTATAGCTTCCACTTACTTGTTTCCACACATTGGTAAGTATCGTTTCTCCACCAGGAACATCCTTCTGAGTCATTGCTTTTTCTTTCTTATGGAAGACCCTATGGAAGACACAGCTTCCTTGCGTGGAAGACTTGACTGCTCTGAAAAACTTTTAGGACTCACTTTAGCCAGGGTGATTATTCCCTGCTAGAAGCATCTGTCCTTAACTGGTTATACCTTTTGTTGGGTTTAAAGGTTTTGTGGCGCTTATTACTCATCTGTTAGATTGTTATTTAATTAGACCTGTGTTTTTAACCCTTGTCTTACTTCCATAAAGGTAGATACTATTTCTTTCTGTCTCTCAAAGTACCAAGCAAAGTACCTTTCAGGTAATTGACTTTCAATAAATATATGGTAATTTTTTCATTAAGCTCAACCTAATTGCTTTTAGGGCTAGAGCGTGTTCCTCAGTTCTTAATTTGAGTGGATTTCCCACATATTTTAGAAGAGAAAATTAGGCTGGAAATGGATAACAAGAGTAGTGGCAGTGGTATGATGAGATTGCCAGGTTCTACTCCATAATTTCTCCTTATATGACTTTGGGAAATAGCTTAGTTCCTCTAAGACTGTATTCTGCCATCTTCATAACAAGGAAACTGCTATGTTCTAAATTGTTCTAATTTCTTGGAATTATTTCTGTCAATTTTATTATCTATCAAATTATTTCTGTCAATTTTAACAGAAATAACTCATATAAACCATACAGACTATTGTCTGACTCAAAGTAAGTGTTCAGTACATTTTTTAAAATAATAAAGTGTTTTATAATTTCAAAAATACTTCAGTTCAGTTGCTCAGTCATGTCCAACTCTTTGTGACCCCATGGACTTCAGCACGCCAGGCTTCCCTGTCCATCACCAACTCCCAGAGTTTACTCAAAGTCATATCCATTGAGTCGGTGATGCCATCCCACCATCTCATCCTCTGTCGTCCCCCTCTCCTCCCACCTTCAATCTTTCCCAGCATCAGGGTCATTTCAAATGAGTCAGTTCTTTGCATCAGGTGGTCAAAGTATTGGAGCTTCAGCTTCAGCATCAGTTCTTACAATGAATATTCAGGACTGATTTCCTTTAGGGTTGACTGGTTGGATCTCCTTGCTGTCCAAGGGACTCTCAGGAGTCTTCTCAACACCACAGTTCAAAAGCGTCAATTCTTTGTCAGTCAGCTTTCTTTATAGTCCGACTCTCACATCCATACATGACTACTGGAAAAACCAAAGCTTTGACTAGATGAACATTTGTTGGCAAAGTAATATCTCTGCTTTTTAATATACTGTCTAGGTTGGTCATAACTTTTCTTCCAAGGAGTAAGTGTCTTTTAATTTCATGGCTGCAGTCACCATCTGCAGTGAATTTGGAGCCCCCCAAAATAAAGCCTCTTACTGTTTCCGTTGTTTCCCCATCTATTTTCCATGAAGTGATGGAACCAGATGCCATGATCTTAGTTTTCTGAATGTTGAGTTTTAAACCATTTTAAGAACTTAACATTTTACTTACCCCAAAGTTATTCATATGTGTCTTGTGCTGTAGTCAAAGAAGGAAAGTGTCTTCTTAGACTTCATTTTAAAAGTCCAGTGGATTATATCACTCATTTTTGTAACATATTGGGAATCTGAGGTCAATAAAAATTGTTGTGTTAAGAGATATTTTAGACTTATTGCTTATTAGTGTATGTTTTGGTAACTGAATTGTACCATGTTTCATATCATGCCTAATTCTGTTTGCATCAAAACATTCGCTAATAAAAACAAGTTATGAAATCTGCTTGCCTATTTTGATAAGAAATGGGATTTTTTTTCAAATGATATTTCTTATCATCTACAAATTTACCAGGAGATTTAACTTTGTGTCCTTAACTCAATATTTCATAATAAATGGTCTTCGAAACAGATGAAATATCTTGTCTTAGGCTCTTTTGATGGGGGACATATCTGGATTTCAGCTCTAAAACACAATGGTATCCCACTTTGGTCCTACCTTGAGATCTGATTGTAGCTGGTAAGACCTAGATCAAAAGATAGAAAATGCAGAGAGATCAGCACCACTAGTCTGTTTTGTCTTCACAACATGTTGACCCCAACTTTCTGGGACAGGGAACTCATCTTGCTAGTTAGTACTTAGCAAAGGCCTGACTGATCACTGACTGCATGTGGTATGATCAGATGTATGTTTTGAAAACTGCCCTTCTGTGTTATGAAGAGTGAATTCTGTGGGAGCATGAATAATGCATCAAAACAGGAGATGTAAGAGACATGGGTTCGATCCCTGGGTTGAGAAGATCCCCTGGAGTGGGAAATGGCAGCCCACTCCAGTTATTCTTGCCTGGAGAATCTACATGGACAGAGGAGCCTGTGGGTACAGTACATGCGGTCGCAGAGAGTTGGACACGACTGACGTGACTTAACACACACACACTATTCGATTATGATATGATGGCAGAGTGGACTAGATAGTCATGGATATGAAGATGGGGAAGGATCAATTTGGAATGTAAGATCTCCAGGACTGAGGATGGAGTTGGTGTTGTGCATGATGTAGAGGAAAGTGTCCAAAATGATTTAAAAGGCAGACTGCATTTTTTTTCAGTGTACATTGTTTTTCCAACTGATCTTTTTCTCCTTTCTACAAATGCTGTCTAATATAGTTTACCTATAGAATGCTGGGAAATTGTGTGTGTGTGAGAGAGAGAGAGAGTGAAAGCTCACCTCCATTGAGTCTGGACTTCAGTCTAATTTATCCCCAAAGTCAGGTGCATACAGGATAGTAAAAAAGTGAGCCGTTAACTGTCACAAATCTCACTTAATTCCATTCTCAGCTCGTTTGCATTATGCTCATCTGATTCTGAACCCTTGTCTCAGTGACTGTCTATTATTTCTTTATCCATAGTTCCAAATGTCATGGTTATCTAGTTTCTCAGCAGATCTTGCTAGGGGTTGACTTGCTAGAGTCAGGTAGACAAAACAAAGAAGTTACATTTGAGAGGCTGTCACTGGGGGAGAATGGAGAACTCAAAATGGAGACACAGGCATGAATGAAACGTAGCCACTAAGTGATGTTAACAGGAAAAGCTGGCTAAGTATCCTCCACCTACTCAATTCTGGAGGGTATCACTGAATTAGTGAACATAGTCTCTGATGTCCATAATGCACAGTTTAAATCCTCACAAAATGATTCTCTTATATTCATTATTACCTCTATGAAAAGACAGGAAAGTGTGCAGTGCTTGCTGGAAAGAATTCCTTCAAAAATGGTTAAGATTTTTAAGTTTGCACTTCATGGATGAGATTTAGTTATAATGAAAATTAACTCCTATAAAATATCTCATTTCCCAATATGTCAGACAAATGAGATATTATGCACATAATCCCAGCAGAAAAGAAATTCTCTGTTCCCCAATTAAGTAAGGAAAGGGAAATATTGATTTGGGTACTTTCTATTTCAGTATTGAAAAGCAGATCAAGTAGATAGCATTCCAGGGGTCTTAAAATTTCTTTAAGAGCTTCTGCAACATGTGATTTGCACATAAGTGCAATAGCATAAGTGATTTGTGCACTGGGTGCCCATTGCATAGAATGATTGCTTATCAGAGTGCCCGGCACGTAATAATTTCTTGTCTTTTTTATTATTGGGCTTCCCAAGTGGTGCTAGTGGTAAAGAACCCATCTATCAATGCAGGAAACATAAGAGACACAGGTCCACTCCCTGGGTCAGGAAGATTGCCGAGAGGAGGGCGTGGCAACCCATTCCAGTATTCCTGCCTGGAAAATCACATGGACAGAGGAGCCTGGTGGGCTGTAGTCTATAGGGTTGCAAAGAGTTGGACACGCCTGAAGCAACTTAGCATACACACAGACATTATTATCAGTGTGATTTTTATCTCTCTTTCTTCTCTTAGATTTTCCATGCACTAGTTGGTTTTCCACCCACTCCAGTGTTCTTGCCTGGAGAATCCCAGGGACGGGGGAGCCTGGTGGGCTTCCGTCTATGGGGTCACACAGAGTCGGACACAACTGAAGTGACTTAGCAACAGCAGCAGCAGCAGTTGGTTTTCCACTCTGTATCTCTCACCTCTTAATTTTAATTCACTCATTCTTTTATGTGTCATGTATTCAATGACATTAGATGGTCACATTAGGCTAAAGGAGAACAGATGCGGGCGGTTGTACTATTTTGTGGAGCCAGAGTGGTACATGAAATATTCTCAAAAACAAGCTGGATGTTTTCTTTCTTCCTGCTTCTACCCTCCTAGCAGTGCCTCCTCTTGGTGAAACTTTCTAGAAAGTCAACCAGCAAGAGAGCTAAAAATGTGTGTTGGCTCTTGGGCTCAGTGTGCAGAAGTGTGGACGTGTCAGGTGTCATCAGATGACTTAGATGAATTACCAGTTGAGCTGTTCAGTCTCCATGTCTACTCTTCTACCTTCCACTACTGATGATAATCACTGCATGCTTCCCCCCCAAATGGTGCTACTAAGTGTTGAGCAAATAATATGCTGTCCCTAGAGTCATATCTGGGTGGTATTAACTCCCCTTTCAGTTTAGATACATCCCACCTGGATATTCTACAACTTAAAACCTAAACTGTAAACCAACTTTCTGTATATAAATCAACAGAGAAGAGGAGGAGGGAAAATTAGTTATTATATATAAATCTCTATATAATAAGAAATAAAAAATGACATATTCAATGCTTGTTTCTATAACTAGTTAAGGCCATGGTTGATATTTACAGCTTCTTCCATTTGCTGTCAGCCCCTAGCCTATCTGCTTGGAATTTTTGACTCAGAGAGGCAACCAATCATTTATTATTAAAAGTTCTATGTCTTTAGTGGTTGTGGCTTAAGTTGGTTTAGACTTCCAATAGTCTCATGATCAGATCTGTCAGACAAGGGTGTGCCCTTGAGAAAGTCCAGGATGTCAGCATGCGGAAGGAAGCTAATTCCTCCTCCCTCATAATAACTTTTTTTTTGCATGTTGTTATGGTTGCACAAAGATCCCAAGTTGCCAGGTAATATTCTTGTTTC
Organism: Moschus berezovskii; assembly: GCF_049115385.1. Classification (NCBI taxonomy): domain Eukaryota; kingdom Metazoa; phylum Chordata; class Mammalia; order Artiodactyla; family Moschidae; genus Moschus; species Moschus berezovskii. The sequence continues at coordinate 73,365,774 of NC_142476.1, forward strand.
TAATTTACTGGTACCTTGGTGCCCCATGATATAAGCATTCCTTTTTGTGAGTAGCTGCTGCTGCTGCTGCTAAGTCACTTCAGTCGTGTCCGATTCTGTGACCCCATAGATGGATGCCCACCAGGCTCCCCTGTCCCTGGGATTCTCCAGGCAACAACACTGGAATGGGTTGCCATTTCCTTCTCCAATGCATGAAAAGTGAAAAGTGAAAGTGAAGTCGCTCAGTCGTGAGTAGAGAAAGCACAAATATTTTGAAGAGCATATTAACTATAATATTGGAAGGAAACATGCTGACTAAAAAGTTAACAGAAATAATTCACGTAAAGCATACAACCTTTTGTCTGACTCAGCGTAAGTGTTCAGTACGTTTTTAATGATAAAGTGTATTATAATTTCAAAAATACATGACATTTAAAAAAATGATTTAAGAAATGATCTTAAAGAGTCTCACATTTTCTCACTTTAGAAAAACCAGCATCAGATACTGGTCCCTAGTTCAAATCTGTTACAGCATCCTACAGGGATTCCATATCCACAGGGTGACTCAGCTTGGGCTGTAATGTACATTTCCAAAGGCCATTTCTGCAATTTCCCAGGCTATGGGTTAATGAGATATAAGATGGGTCACTTCCATAGTATTAATTCACTTCCCCTTTCTTTTGTTATAAACTGATTTCTCAATCAAAAGCAACATTGTAAGAGATATTGTGACAATAGGCACAGCATTTCATAAGTTCACAGATGATGGTGCTGTCAGATCATTGTGAAGGTTCTAGAAATGAGCAACTCCCACCCAGGAAAGCAGGATGCTTATGATGTCTTCTGGTGTTATGATTGCCTGAGTGATGCTGTCCCTGATACAATGATGAATGAGGGCTTGATCTACTTTTAAGACATTCAGAAGACCAGATCTGGTGTTCATAAGACTGACAGTTCTCCAGAAAGACAGCTCTCAAGAACTCTCTTGATGACATTTGATTTTTCTAGTCTTCTATTGCAAAACTCATTCCTTCTCAAAACACTGTTTTGAGCTATCCTATAATATCAACCTTTTAGAGAGCTTTTTTTTTTTAATATTTCAGGTATCTAGGAATCCTTTTCTCCATATAGTGTTATATTTTCATTCTGTTTGGATGCTAGTATTATTGCTATGATGCATTTAAGTTAATTTATTCATTTAGTCAATATTTTTTTAAGTCCCTACTTCCCAGATGGTGCTAGTGGTAAAGAACCTGCCTGGCAATGCAGGAGATGCTGGAGACACAGATTTGATCCCTGGGTAGAGAATATCTCCTGGAGCAGGGCATGGGAACCCACTCCAGTATTTTTGCCCAGGATATCCCATGGACAGAGGAGCCTGGCGGGCTACAGTCCGTGGAGTTGCAAACAGTCAGACATGACTGAAGTAGCTTAGCATAAACCACAGTTTAGGCACAGTGCTACGCTCTAGAAACATACAGGTGAGGAAGTCAAGATTACCTTGGGGAGCCTGTAGCCTGTTGGAGATGTCAGGCAATTACATAAGGAATAATAATTCTAATAATGTGAGAAGTGGCTAAGTGCTACAATGGAGATGTGCTGTCTGCTAGCGGAGAAGAACCTAACACCCGTCTTCAAGGAAGACTGTCTGACAGAGGAATGGTTAAGATAATTCTTCAAGGGTACACTCAGGAGGCCACTGTGAAGTTAATTTACCTTTGAAAGAATTTCTAATTTAGCATGTAAGCAAAGTTCTGTTTCTTAACATATGATGTTTGATGAGTGGGGATAATTCCAGTGAACAGAGATCCCTAACCTCCATTTAAAGAAGGTGCACCATCCCATCCGATGCACGTTGGAATGGAAGAAATCAAATGATTATATTCATTAGCCATGCAGTCTCTCAAATCTCTGTTAGTTGATTTCATGAAAGTACACATAACTTCTAAAACAAATTTTAGTTGATCATTAAATCTCGCAAATCATAGCTTCTCTACCCTGTACACAAGTGTCTCATGAATGGATCTGTGAAAGTTGCATGGCTTTACATTTAGGTGATTCAGTGTTGTAACTGAGAACACGGGCTCTGGAGCCAGATTCAAATCCTGATTCCCATATTTGCTAGCTCTGTGACCTTGAGCAAGTTACCTAAGTTATCTGTACCTGACTTGGCTCATCTGTGAAATAGTGATGATAATCCTGCACTTACTATAGTAGTACTGTGAGGAGAGAGTTAAAAAAGAGGATGCACTTGGAACAGTGCCTGGTACATCCTGAGTCACACATAATGCATTACCAAACAGGGTCATTGGACTTCTAAAGCACATCTATCAGGATATCATTTTAGAAAACAATGCAAATTGTAAATGTACTTACTTTATTCATTTCTAATATGGAACACCAATGACAGCAGTTAACATGATGCAATGGAAAGCTTCCTATACTGGGACTTGGTTTCTATTTGTGCCTCTATACTAATTAGCTTAACAATTTGAGATTCAAGAGTTTAAAGTCTGTTTTATCCTTTGGAAGGAGATAGAGTTTAGACTAAGGGAGAGACTGTGATTCCATGCAATTAGAAATTGCATCAAGAAGTGCATGCTTCTTTTAAGACCTTCTTTGCTATTGTCTAACAATCATACTAAAAGACAATTATCATTGCCTTCCCAGGTGTTATCACAAGTTACGGGCTGTATCTCGATGGTATATTAATTCACAACTCCTCAGAACTCAGTTGTCATGCTTCTGGATTTGCTCCTTGGAGCTTGCATTCCTTCAGGGTCCAAGCCTGCACGGCCAGAGGTTGTGCTCTGGGCCCACTGGTGAGTGTGGCAATTTACATCCCGGGTATGTACTAAATGTCAGATGACAATGAATAGGCTACTCTCCACAGCTAGCCTTTCAAGTCGGAGGGGAGATGTTCTTTTTATAAAATTTCATTTAAGAGTTAGTACGATTTTATATTCAACATAAATTTTAAGATTGCACATAGGTCTAGTGAAGGACAAAATCTACATTTTATTGAAATTTCAAAAGGTAGGTTGACCAGGCAGGCTTGCCTAATATAGTGACATATTTAAAGTGGATGCTTTTCTTCCTAGTAGTAAGTAAGTTTCTGATTAAAAAGTGAAAATAATTGAAAGGCCCTAACTGCCACAGTATGGCAACACTGCTCCCCAACAAGTATGTTAATCAATTAAAATATTGAGTTTGCCTCACCATTAGAATAATACATTTTAATTTTATTAGTGTGATATATTCATAAGAACGGTATTTAAAATGGCATTAATACCCGCTTTTGATATCCACATTTCAGAAATCTTTATCTATCTATACTTCATTAGTAGTTAAAAGATTGACAAAATTGTGCTTTTTATTACTGGTATAATTTCCAAAACCCAATTAAATGTATGTAATTCTCATAGACCAGCTTGACATTCTTCAGTCTCAAAACATCACATTTTACTCTTGCGCATATTTCTTGATCAATTAGACTTAGCTTCTTTTAAGGGAAATACTCATTCATTTTTGATATTTTTTGGCTATATTTGTTAATGGCCTATCATTTTAATGTACTGTGTCTTCACTGAAGAGTGTATTGTATAAATATTACCCTTGAAAAACAGCTCTACCATTTAATTTTTTGCTTCCTTAGTTTTGATCACACCTCCCATTTTGCTTCAGATTGGTGGCTTTCCAAGTTGCTAACATCATCTATCAGTGGAGCTGAGCTGTAGTCTTTATTGCCATTAAGTATTTCATAGCCTAGACCCCTCTGACGGTTATTTACTCTTAAAAGCAGGAATGGCAATAGGTCAGCCTTTCTTCTCCATTCAAAAAAAGAAAAAGAAACAAAAGAACATTTCCCATGAATTTGAAAATGAGGCTTTTTCAAAAAACTAAACTGCAAGTTGTGGTCCCAGCTACTGAATCAGGTCCCACTCTGTCTCCTGGTGTTCTGGTAACTGTAGGTAGACAAGGGGGACATGGTTATCAATCTGTGTCTTGTGCAGATAGTAAGTGACATTGACTTGAAGGAATCAAAGACACAACACCCCGCTAGAAAGGGGGAAACAGAATTGGATTGTAAAACCCTGCTCTCCAAAGCCTCACGCATTGTAGACTCAGTCTTAGCTTAAAGCACAGAGTTATTTTCTCCCCTTGGTGCTTTTCATTATCCTGTGCTCAGTATGCAAACACTTTTCCCAAGTCAATGATCCATCGCAAGTCACTAGGATGAAATAGCAATGTCTTTATTTAGAACAAGTCAACTCTGTACTGCGAAAAAGTTAAAACCCATGATCTTCAATTGATTTCTAAATTTTTTTTTTACCAATTATATATTATGCCCATAAGAGATCCCATATTTGAGTACTTTAGATAGCCCTGGATATCTATCACAATCATAAAAGATATTACAGATTCAACTCTTGTCAATGGTTTTTTTTCAGTGTATTATTGATTTAAGAAATCTAGGAATCAATCTTAAAAGGTAGACTTTCCTATCATTAAATTATATACACACACACACACACACACATATATTCAGTTCAGGTCAGTTGTCCATCACCAACTCCCAGAGCTTGCTCAAACTCATGTCCGTATCAGGGTCTTTTCCAATGAGTCAGTTCTTTGCATCAGGTGGCCAAAATCTTTATATGCACATATATATTATATATATTATATATATATATAATGTGTTTATATATTAGTGTTTATTTTATATATATAAAAACACATAATATGGCTAAATTTTGTTGAATATCATATATATCATCATGTTTGTGCTCAATTATGTCCAACTCTTTGCAAGCCCATGGACTGTAACCCGCTAGGTTTCTCTGTCCATAGAATTTTCCAGGCAAGAATACTGGAGGGGGGTTGCAAATTCATACTGCAGGGGTATCATTAATTATATATATACATATGATATGTTATCATATATACATATTGTATACTTATCACTTAAAAGTATTATTTATCTAAAGGCCAATGTTGAAACAAATATTTCATTGAAACAAAAAAACTATGATTTTTATTTTTAAATCTTTTATTGGCAGAAATCAAACATTAAATTTTCTGAAGAGTCAAACTTTTGTTAACCTAACAAAGTTTCTTAATAATAACTCTTGGTTTTTAGAAACAGAGGACTGTTTGTTTCACATCTCTTACATATTTAATATCATTGTTTTTCATGTACATAGGGAAATACCAGTCAATGTTTCCTATGACAAATATGCTTAATAGTGTTAAATGTAGCCTGGTTCACCCTCAAAATTTTCAAGGTTGCTCATGTAATAAACAAAAAACAGTTTAAAAATATGACAAATTTGATAGAATAGAATATTTTAAAAATAAAATACATAAGTTACATATCTTACCGTCTTAATGTAGCATTACGTGCTCAGTCATTTCAGCCATGTCCAACTCTTTGTGACCCTATAGCCTAGCAGGCTTGTCTATCCATGGGATTTCCCAGGCAGGAATACTGGAGTGGGTTGCCATGAATATATACATGGTGATCTTCCCGATGCAGTGACGGAACCCATGTCTTCTGTGTCTTCTGCATTGCAGGTGGATTCTTTACCACTGAGCCAGCTCGATATATTTTGTGCCTAACCAAGTTTATTCCGTGCTATTTGTTATTTAGAAGAAATTATTCTGTACCATCTGGGGAAAAAAAAGATTTCTGTGTAGTTCAGTTCTTGTTCATTTATACAATGTATTTGGCTTTTAAAGAAATTCCAGTGTAAAAAGCAATTTACAGTACCTTTGATTAAAATTTTAAGATGCTAATATGCATTGTCAGATTAAATCCAGTAACTGAGGTTTCATAAATATGTGAAATAACAAAAAAATGAACAGAAAATACAACAGGGAAGAACTTTTTAAATGCTTTTGTTTTTTCAATTATATTGTTGAATTGCAATTAGAAAGAAACTCTTAACATTTTGTGTTTCTACAATAAAATGCAATGAATTTGTCCATAGGAAGATCACTTTGTTGTTTTTTTTCTCTTGTCCACTGTTGGGTAACACTGGTAGAGTCTAAGATGGGGAATTTCATGGCTGTATTTGGCCTTGGAGCACTCATTGGATTCAGTTCTCCAAGGACCTTCTTAAGGATGAAGTGTGAAACTATAGGTCACAGCTGTGTAATATGGTTATAAAGCTGCCTTGGTTCTTGGTGATGGCACATTACACAGATAAAAGCACCCAACACACATGTAATACATATGCTCATCTTTTCATAGCCATTTTTTAAATAAAGAAATATATAAATTTTTAATAAAAATCTTTTTTATAAAGAAATGATTAAAATATGTTATTTAAGACATCTAAATCTTAATGGCAGTAAATGTTATGGTCAAGAGAATTCCATATGGAAAATGTATCCTAAAGCTGCTATTTTCCCCCATACCTGCTTGGGAAACATGTTTATTCCATGAAACCTCAGATTTCTCAACTATTACAAAAGGAAAATAATGCCTACTGTACAAGGAGTTGCTGTGAAAATTTTAGTGAAATATTTATAAACAGATTTCTGATACATTGTTAAGAGTTTTATTAAGGATAAAATTTTTGTTAAAATGTTTTCCTTGTGCAGTTATTCTCAATTTTTTTTTTCTGTGTCAGGGAAGTTTTCAGGTGAAAACCAACTTAACCTTCAGAATGCCCTTTCTTAGCATTTTTTAAGGCAAGGTTGATAAACAAAGTGTAAATTAAAAAAAACAAAAAAAGAGCAAAAGAGTCCAACTGCCAAATTTAATATAAAGTGAAGTACTGAAATATTTATCCATATACATAAGGGGACTTTAAAACTATATTTTTATTTTGAATTAACTAGATATTTGAGAATAATAATGTAATTATCTGGATATGTACTTAATTCTTCAACTTTTTGAGTTTTATTTTATCTGGAACACTTTAAAATCACTTTCTATGCAATAATTTGAACTACATACATAGACATTATGAAACCAATTGCTTTGTTATGAAATATTAAAATGATGAGTTGATATTTTTCCAGTCAAGTTTCTTTATCATTTTTCATACATAGCTATTAGACTAAAAAAATGAGTAGGAGTTATAGATCTAAAGAACCCCATAGCCTTTCTCAGATGAAAATAAAACATGTCATGACCTCATACTTATTAAAAATTAACACTCTGTCTTTTCCACATTTATTTTCATAATTGGGAAAGTGTATTAGCCCTAACAAATGAAAGCTACATAATTGAGAATATTTGCCTGCCTAAGAATTTCATGTTTGATCACATTCTTGTGAGGCATGAGCCTGTATTTTAAGAATAAGGTCAAAAGTATCAACATATTCAATATGTCTGAAAAGGCCAGATGTTCATGAGGGATGCTTATGAGCTCGTGGTGATTCATTAACAAATTAAAGCCAATTATTAAATGATGGTAAAATACCCTAAACCCCTTTCTAGTTTTCCACTTCACCTTCCTCTGTTCTCTTATTTTTCTTATTTTGCTATTAAAATCTTTCTGGCCCCTGTGCAGTAAAGGATTATGTTTGAATCCTTCTCTTCAAATAATTCACTTTTTGTTCTTCTCATATACATTCATTACCATTATATTAATGAAATTTCAGCTTTTGTGATTATACTTTAGGGATAAATTCACTCAGGTACATTTATCTCTTGATTTCTGGCATGGTGCCATTTGCACATACCTGGTAGCAACACAGCTCAGAGAAGTGAGTGTGTGTGTGTGTCTGTGAAGATGCTTGATGTGGCCTTTGACAAAGCCCAGCAGTCTATTACTCCAGTCAGAAGCTTATGAAAACCGACCTTATGCATTTCTTCTCTTTTGCAATCACATAAAAAATTGTTTTTAAGCCACCCTAGAAATAGTCTGTGGATATGCACAGCTATAAGCATGATCACAGTGTGAGCTGATCCACATATTCTGGAAATCACAAACTGCCTTGGTCAGGAGCTCAAATTCTAAGCTTTAACAGCAGGAGGAAGAAAACATGAGGTATGCTTTGATCCTGCTGACAAAATGAGGTATTCATACAAGATGCGACTGTCAAAACAGTTTACTTCACAGCCAAAAGAGATTCTTTGAAGAAATATGCTCAAAGTGAAGCATGTACTTATTTTATTTGCAAACAAAAATAAATCTTTTTATACTCACAGGTGGAAAATCGAACTCTGGAAGCTCCTCCTGAAGGAACCGTAAATGTGTTTGTCAAAACAGAAGGATCCCGAAAAGCCCACGTGAGGTGGGAACCGCCTTTTCACCCTAATGGACGCTTGATGTACTCAGTCCTTTTTACTGGCACTTTCTATGCTGACCAAGGTAACCTGTTTGTCATCTTTAAACTTCCATAGCATTAGAAAATGATTTATTTTCTTTTGAATTTTTTCTTTTGACCACAGATTTAAATTTCTTTATTTTTCCTACAATCAACCTATATGGACAAGCTGGTTCAGCCTCCCTCATTTTGTGGTTCTCATAGCAGCAAACAAAAGCTTAATCTGACCATTTAAAGGAAGAGTAAGCTCTCAAGACCACATCTGATCTATTCAACTCTGGGAAAGTGGGAATCAGTGCTCTGTGTTTTAATGAACACCTCAGGTGGTTCTGATGGTCATCCAACTTTGAGAAAGACTGGCCTAGGGTAGATTCTATATTCTTTTCCCCTTGCTTACTAAATGGTGAAATTCTAAAACTTTGTTCCTGCAAGAATTGAGTTTTAATTTTGCCGTCCATCTTCAGTAAACTCTTTTTGTGTGATCATTTTGACATTTCTGAATTAAGTTAGGAATGCTGGTGTGTGTTCAGTAAATGAACTGGATGTGGGTTAGACTGCATAGGGTTCCCTGACAGGATTATCAAAAACAATCCAGTTCAATAAGTTAGGTTCGGTCTGGTTAGGTATGATGCTTATTTGAAGCAATTCCAATCATAGAGAAAAAAGCAGGCTTATAATTTACTGGAAACCTATTTGTTTTATTTTATTAAGTGTTTACTTTTA